>NW_026600499.1:0-7060 GCF_029448725.1 Salvelinus fontinalis
CGTGGGTGGCCAAGGAGAAGGCGGAGAGAGAGAAGCAGGAGAGACAGCAGCAGAAGAAGAGGAGACTGCTGGAGGTCAACGCAGGTAACGACGAACCACTGATCTCCTCATCACTGATAACACAATGTATGGCTGATCTCCTCATCACTGATAACACAATGTATGGCTGATCTCCTCCTCACTGATAACACAATGTATGGCTGAGCTGCTCAACACTGATAACACAATGTATGGCTGAGCTGCTCAACACGGATAACACAATGTATGGCTGATCTCCTCCTCACTGATAACACAATGTATGGCTGATCTCCTCAACACTGATAACTCAATGTATGGCTGATCTCCTCAACACTGATAACACAATGTATGGCTGATCTCCTCCTCACTGATAACACAATGTATGGCTGATCTCCTCATCACTGATAACACAATGTATGGCTGATCTCCTCATCACTGATAACACAATGTATGGCTGAGCTCCTCAACACTGATAACACAATGTATGGCTGATCTCCTCAACACTGATAACACAATGTATGGCTGATCTCCTCCTCACTGATAACACAATGTATGGCTGATCTCCTCATCACTGATAACACAATGTATGGCTGATCTCCTCATCACTGATAACACAATGTATGGCTGAGTTCCTCAACACTGATAACACAATGTATGGCTGATCTCCTCATCACTGATAACACAATGTATGGCTGATCTCCTCATCACTGATAACACAATGTATGGCTGAGTTCCTCAACACTGATAACACAATGTATGGCTGATCTCCTCCTCACTGATAACACAATGTATGGCTGATCTCCTCAACACTGATAACACAATGTATGGCTGATCTCCTCCTCACTGATAACACAATGTATGGCTGAGCTGCTCAACACTGATAACACAATGTATGGCTGATCTCCTCAACACGGATAACTCAATGTATGGCTGATCTCCTCAAACACCGATAACACAATGTATGGCTGAGTTCCTCAACACTGATTACACAATGTATGGCTGAGATCCTCAGACAATATCTACTCAATGTATGACTGCGTTAGACATAGTTTTTAGTTAGACATTTGGTTCAGACTTTCTATGATGTATATACCTATGAAGCATTATAACGTCCTTTGTAATGCCTTATAAGACACTTAAATGCTTTTCTGAAGAGACCAGTCTTGGTCCGTTTGGAGTAATGAGTAACTAATTACCGTATAAAACTTGGTAACTGATTACGGTATAGTGTAGCGTAACTGTGGTACGTTGCCAGAACAGAAGAGCCAAGAACTCAGCACGACCCAGAACCTCTTTATCCACAGTCATTTCACCAGTGGCCACAGTCCTATTTGTCTGGCAGTAGTTGGCAGTGCCAGTCTCTGGTCCTGTAGAAACACTGCATTACTGTGCCAATCATTACTGTCCTTTAAAAAGGAGTCTGGTCACTCTCTCTCTCGCTCTCTCTCTCTCATAAAGTGCTCATACAGAAACTCTCACTAATAGCCGGGACGATAAACTCTCACTAGAAGCCTGGACGATAAACTCTCACTAATAGCCGGGACGATAAACTCTCACTAGAAGCCTGGACGATAAACTCTCACTAGAAGCCGGGACGATAAACTCTCACTAATAGCCGGGACGATAAACTCTCACTAGAAGCCTGGACGATAAACTCTCACTAGTAGCCGGGACGATAAACTCTCACTAGTAGCCGGGACGATAAACTCTCACTAGTAGCCGGGACGATAAACTCTCACTAGGAGCCGGGACGATACACTCTCACAAGAAGCCTGGACAATAAACTCTCACTAGAAGCCTGGACAATAAACTCTCACTAGAAGCCTGGACAATAAACTCTCACTAATAGCCGGGACGATAAACTCTCACTAATAGCCGGGACGATAAACTCTCACTAGGAGCCGGGACGATAAACTCTCACTAGGAGCCGGGACGATAAACTCTCACTAGGAGCCGGGACGATAAACTCTCACTAGGAGCCGGGACGATACACTCTCACTAGAAGCCTGGACAATAAACTCTCACTAGAAGCCTGGACGATAAACTCTCACTAGAAGCCGGGACGATACACTCTCACTAGAAGCCTGGACGATAAACTCTCACTAGAAGCGGGGACGAGAAACTCTCACTAGAAGCCGGGACGGTAAACTCTCACTAGAAGCCTGGACGATAAACTCTCACTAGAAGCGGGGACGATAAACTCTCACTAGAAGCCGGGACGGTAAACTCTCACTAGAAGCCTGGACGATAAACTCTCACTAGGAGCCGGGACGGTAAACTCTCACTAGAAGCCTGGACGATAAACTCTCACTAATAGCCGGGACGATAAACTCTCACTAGAAGCCGGGACGATAAACTCTCACTAGAAGCCGGGACGATAAACTCTCACTAGAAGCCGGGACGATAAACTCTCACTAGAAGCCGGGACGATAAACTCTCACTAGAAGCCGGGACGATAAACTCTCACTAGAAGCCGGGACGATAAACTCTCACTAGAAGCCGGGACGGTAAACTTTCACTAGAAGCCTGGACGGTAAACTCTCACTAGAAGCCTGGACGGTAAACTCTCACTAGAAGCCGGGATGATAAACTCTCACTAGAAGCCGGGATGATAAACTACTGAATTACCAACATTGCCTTCCTCTTACCGAAGCGTTTTTGCTTCCGTCTGTAATTTTCAGTTGATTTTTGCTTCACAACGTTCCTGTAGATTGTTCTCGAACCGCAGTAATAGTCTAGTATGCATTATGGTGATTCCTGCTATGAACGAATCAGCCTGACCCTGTTTGGCTGTCGGCTGCTGACTCCCTGTCTCTCCACACTGTGACATGAGGGAGGGAGAGAAGCATGGAGGAGGGAGAGAAGCATGGAGGAGGGAGAGAAGCATGGAGGGGGGAGAGACGCATAGAGGGGGGAGAGAGAAGCATGGAGGAGGGAGAGAGAAGCATGGAGGAGGGAGAGAGAAGCATGGAGGAGGGAGAGAGAAGCATGGAGGAGGGAGAGAGAAGCATGGAGGAGAGAGAAGCATGGGGGAGGGAGATAATCATTCTGAGAAGCGCAAACATCTGACTGTTGCTGGAAAAAAGACAACTATTGTTGTCCTAGTTACAGAGAGGAGAGTCACGTCTCTCTGTGAGGATATCATGTATTTACAACCAGTAGACTGTAGTTAGTGTGGTTGGGAGGCGCGTCCGCGGAGGCTATATGTACTGTACATATAGACTATAGGTCTGAAGAAACTAAAATACATCTGAGGGTTGGACTGAAAACCCACAGGACGGTAGATTTCCGGGAAGAGGGTTGGACTGAAAACCCACAGGACGGTAGATTTCCAGGAAGAGGGTTGGACTGAAAACCCACAGGAAGTTATATCTCCAGGAAGAGGGTTGGACTGAAAACCCACAGGAAGTTAGATCTCCAGGAAGAGGGTTTGACTGAAAACCCACAGGAAGTTATATCTCCAGGAAGAGGGTTGGACTGAAAACACACAGGACGGTAGATTTACAGGAAGAGAGTTGGACTGAAAACCCACAGGAAGTTATATCTCCAGGAAGAGGGTTGGACTGCCCTGTTCTAGACAGACACATTTTAATTTCTATGCTTCAGACTCCAGAACTCAAGAGGTGATTTTAAACTTTTCAATTTAAGAGAACAAGCTCAGAGAGAAAGATAAAACTTGCACCAACATTTTGTCACTGTGGCTTAACGAGAAATGTGACGTGTGCTGAGAAGCCTGAAATATATTTAGATACGCTGACATGAAGACAACTCAAAAACCAAACGCTCTTGATATCCCTGAGGAATGGGATGACACACACACACACACACACACACACACACACACACACACACACACACACACACACACACACACACACACACACACTCTAACACACACACTGAAACACTCTCTAACACAAACACACACACAAACACACACACACACACACACACATACACACACACCCACTCTGTCCCTCAAACGCAAACTAAAGGAACCTGTATCCCATCTAACCTCTCTATTACCCTATACACACTTAACCTGTATCCCTTCTCACCTCTACCACCCTCTACACACACAGTATCTCTACTTGCACATCATCATCTACTCATCTATCACTCCAGTGTTAATTTGCCTTAAATTGTAATTACTTCGCTATTATGTCATATTTATTGCCTCTCCTCCTCACGCCATTTGCACACACTGTATATAGACTTTCTTTTGTTATTGACTGTACGATCGTTTATTCCATGTGTAACTCTGTGTTGTTGTTTGTGTCGCACTGCTTTGCTCTATCTTGGCCAGGTCGCAGTTGTAAATGAGAACTTGTTCTCAACTAGCCTACCTGGTGAAGTAAATGTGAAATAAAAATGTATAAAACGTAACCAGTATCCCTTCTAACCTCTCTACTACCATGTACACACTTAACCCGTATCCCTTCTAACCTCTACTACCATCTATACACTTAACCAGTATCCCATCTAACCACCTACTACCATGTACACACTTAACCAGTATCCCTTCTAACCTCTATACTACCATGTACACACTTAACCAGTATCCCTTCTAACCTCTACTACCCTCTATACACTTAACCAGTATTCCATCTAACCACCTACTACCATGTACACACTTAACCTGTATCCCTTCTAACCTCTCTACCACCCTGTACACACTTAACCTGTATCCCTTCTAACCTCTCTACCACCCTGTACACACTTAATCTGTATCCCCTCTAACCTCTCTACCACCCTGTACACACTTAACCTGTATCCTTTCTAACCTCTCTAACCCTGTACACACTTAATCTGTATCCCCTCTAACCTCTCTACCACTCTCCACTCCACTGGCAGAGCCTGCCTGAGTCCCAAATCGCAGCCTATTTCCTGGCCTATATAGTGCACTACTTTAGACTGTAGCCCTGTGGGAATTGAGCCCTGGTCTAAAGTAGTGCATTATATAGGGAATATGGTGCCATTTGGGACTTAGTGCCCTTCTAGACATTAGCCATTACTTACTGCTGGAACGTCTGTATTAAATCCACCTCTGCCAACCAATGCTGTGTTAACAGTAATGTTAGAGAGGAGGGGAAAATCAACCAGAGAGAGTCGTCTGTCTGGATCAAGCCAGACTCACAGGCCATCTGCACTCAAAACACTAAAACGTTTCATATTTTTCACTGGCTGTCTGTGTCCCAAACAGTACCCTATTCCCTGTGTAGTGCACTACTTTACACCATAGCCCTATGGGCCCTGATCAAAAGTAGTGCCCTACATAGGGGATAGGCTGAAGGAAAGGCCATTCTGACTGTTCCTCTACGCGGTGAGGCACAGTGACCCATGATGTTCAACAGCTTGTTTCTGAAGGTGACTTTAGGATGGTACAGGCCTGTGGCTCCTCCCCTCACAAGGCCTGGGCCGGTATCTGTGGCTCCTCTCCCCCCACAAGGCCTGGGCCGGTATCTGTGGCTCCTCTCCTCCACAAGGCCTGGGCCGGTATATGTGGCTCCTCTCCCCCCACAAGGCCTGTATCTATGTCTCTCTTTCCCCTACAAGACCTTTCTGTTTAAGGCTGATTGTCTACTTCCTGCTTTCCTCTCATTGGGAAGCTCAAAATGGCCGCCAGTCCACCCGTTAAGGCATCATTGACCTGAATGGAGACGTCCGTTCAACTCGTTCTAGTTCTGAGGCTGTTCTGTCAGCAGGCTGTGTGTTGAGTGTTCTGGTCCAGTGGTGTGGACAGGGATTCACGCTGGGTAGAGACACAGGAAGCAGGGTTCTGACTGAATCAGGGCCCCGCCACAACCAGAGACCTCTCTTTTAACATTCATATATTACCCTGTTTTACTCCCCGCTGAGGAACTGAGGCTAACACTGTCAGACTGTTCAGCATCAATATACAGTGGAGACCAGGACACTGCTGGATAGTTAGATCCCATACTAGCTGTAGACAGGACACTGCTGGTTAGTTAGAGCCCATACTAGCTGTAGACAGGACACTACAGGACACTGCTGGTTAGTTAGAGCCCATACTAGCTGTGGACAGGACACTGCAGGACACTGCTGGTTAGTTAGAGCCCATACTAGCTGTAGACAGGACACTGCTGGTTAGTTAGAGCCCATACTAGCTGTGGACAGGACACTGCTGGTTAGTTAGAGACCATACTAGCTGTGGACAGGACACTACAGGACACTGCTGGTTAGTTAGAGCCCATACTAGCTGTGGACAGGACACTACAGGACACTGCTGGTTAGTTAGAGCCCATACTAGCTGTAGACAGGACACTGCAGGACACTGCTGGTTAGTTAGAGCCCATACTAGCTGTAGACAGGACACTGCTGGTTAGTTAGAGCCCATACTAGCTGTGGACAGGACACTGCTGGTTAGTTAGAGACCATACTAGCTGTAGACAGGACACTACAGGACACTGCTGGTTAGTTAGAGCCCATACTAGCTGTGGACAGGACACTGCTGGATAGTTAGAGCCCATACTGGCTGTAGACAGGACACTGCTGGTTAGTTAGAGCCCATACTAGCTGTGGACAGGACACTGCTGGTTAGTTAGAGCCCATACTAGCTGTAGACAGGACACTACAGGACACTGCTGGTTAGTTAGAGCCCATACTGGCTGTGGACAGGACACTACAGGACACTGCTGGTTAGTTAGAGCCCATACTGGCTGTGGACAGGACACTGCTGGTTAGTTAGAGCCCATACTAGCTGTGGACAGGACACTGCTGGTTAGTTAGAGCCCATACTAGCTGTGGACAGGACACTACAGGACACTGCTGGTTAGTTAGAGCCCATACTGGCTGTGGACAGGACACTACAGGACACTGCTGGTTAGTTAGAGCCCATACTGGCTGTGGACAGGACACTGCTGGTTAGTTAGAGCCCCTGTTAGCTGTGGACATGACACTACAGGACACTGCTGGTTAGTTAGAGCCCCTGCTAGCTGTAGACAGGACACTACTGGTTAGTTAGAGTCCCTGCTAGCTGTGGACAGGAAACTACAGGACACTGCTGGTTAGTTAGAGTCCC
>NW_026600499.1:7560-17560 GCF_029448725.1 Salvelinus fontinalis
GACTCTGGGGGGTCTAGGGGTATTGACTCTGGGGGGGTCTAGGGGTATTGACTCTGGGGGTCTAGGGGGTATTGACTCTGGGGGGGTCTAGGGGTATTGACTCTGGGGGGGTCTAGGGGTATTGACTCTGGGGGGGGGTCTAGGGGTATTGACTCGGGGGGGTCTAGGGGTATTGACTCTGGGGGTGGTTTAGGGGTATTGACTCTGGGGGGGTTTAGGGGTATTGACTCTGGGGGGGTTTAGGGGTATTGACTCTGGGGGGGTTTAGGGGTATTTGACTCTGGGGGGGTTTAGGGGTATTGACTCCTGGGGGGGTTTAGGGTATTGACTCTGGGGGGTTTCGGGGTATTGACTCTGGGGGGTTTAGGGGTATTGACTCTGGGGGGGTTTAGGGTATTGACTCTGGGGGGGGTCTAGGGTATTGACTCTGGGGGGGGGGGGGGGTCTAGGGGTATTGACTCTGGGGGGGTCTAGGGGTATTGACTCTGGGGGGTAGGGGTGCTGTGGGGGGGTATTGACTCTGGGGGGTCTAGGTATTGACTATGTGGGGGTCTAGGGGATTGACTCTGGGGGGTCTAGGGTATTGACTATGTGGGGGGTCTAGGGGGTATTGGACTCTGGGGGGGTCTAGGGGTATTGACTCTGGGGGGGTCTAGGGGTATTGACTCTGGGGGGGTCCTAGGGGTATTGACTCTGGGGGTCTAGGATGACTCTGGGGGTCTAGGGTATTGACTCTGGGGGGGGTCTAGGGGTATTGACTCTGGGGGGTCTAGGGGTATTGACTCTGGGGGGGTCTAGGGTATTGACTCTGGGGGGGTCTAGGGGTATTGACTCTGGGGGGGGTAGGGTATTGACTCTGGGGGGGGGGTTCTAGGGGTATTGACTCTGGGGGGGTTTAGGGGTATTGACTCTGGGGGGGGTTTAGGGGTATTGACTCTGGGGGGGTTCTAGGGGTATTGACTCTGGGGGGGGTTTAGGGTATTGACTCTGGGGGGGTCTAGGGGTATTGACTATGTGGGGGTCTAGGGGTATTGACTCTGGGGGGGGTCTAGGGGTATTGACTATGTGGGGGGGGTCTAGGGGTATTGACTCTGGGGGGTCTAGGGGTATTGACTATGTGGGGGGGTCTAGGGGTATTGACTCTGGGGGGGTCCTAGGGGTATTGACTCTGGGGGGGGGTCTAGGGGTATTGACTCTGGGGGGGTCTAGGGTATTGACTCTAGGGGGGTCTAGGGGTATTGCCTCTGTGGGGGTCTAGGATCTACTCTGGGGGGGTCTAGGGGTATTGACTATGGGTCTAGGAGACTCTGGGGGGGTCTAGGGTATTGACTCTGGCGGGGGGGTCTAGGGGTATTGACTCTGGGGGGGTCTAGGGGTATTGACTCTGGGGGGGTCTAGGGGTATTGACTCTGGGGGGGGTATTGACTCTGGGGGGGGGTCTAGGGGTATTGACTCTGGGGGGGTTTAGGGGTATTGACTCTGGGGGGTTTAGGGGTAATTGACTCTGGGGGGGTTTAGGGGTATTGACTCTGGGGGGGGTTTAGGGGTATTGACTCTGGGGGGGTTTAGGGGTATTGACTGGGGGGGTTTAGGGGTATATTACTCTGGGGGGTTTAGGGGTATTGACTCTGGGGGGGTTTAGGGGTATTGACTCTGGGGGGGGGGGGTCTAGGGGTATTGACTCTGCGGGGGGTCTAGGGGTATTGACTCTGGGGGGGTCTAGGGGTATTGACTATGTGGGGGGTCTAGGGGTATTGACTCTGGGGGGGGTCTAGGGTATTGACTATGTGGGGGGGTCTAGGGGTATTGACTCTGTGGGGGGGGGTCTAGGGGTATTGACTCTGGGGGGTATAGGGTGACTCTGTGGGGGGGTCTAGGGGTTTTGACTCTGGGGGGGTCTAGGGGTATTGACTATGGGGGGTTAGGGGTATTGACTCTGGGGGGGTCTAGGGGTATTGACTCTGGGGGGGTCTGGGGGTATTGACTGTCTTCTCCTCTCATCCTCTTTTTATGTCCTCTTTTTTTTCTCCTCTCCTACTTTCTTTCGTGTACTTGACTTCTACCCCTCTATATTCCTCCCTTTTCTTCCCCCTAACCTCCGTCTCTCTCTCTCTCTCTCCTCCTCTCTCTCTCTCTCTCTCCTCTCTCTCTCTCTCTCTCTCTCTCTCTCTCTCTCTCTCTCTCTCTCTTCTCCCTCTTCTCATTTCTCCTTTCTCCCCCTCTCCTCACAGATGAGCAGTGTGAAGCGACTGCGTCCCCGTCTCAACTCCATCCTGTTTAAGCTGCAGTTTGTGAACAGGTCAACAACCTCCGTCCAGACATCATGTCTGTCAACGCAGCCTGCGAAGAGGTCAGTGGTCCATCCTCTCTCTCTCTCTCTCTCTAGGTCTCTCTCTCTCTCTCTGTCGCTCTCTCACTCTCTCCCTCTGTCTCTCTCTCTCTCTCTATGTCTCTCTCTGTCTCTCTCTCACTCTCTCTCTCTGTCTCTCTCTCTATTTCTCTGTCTCTCTCTGTCTCTCTCTCTCTCTGTCTCTCGCTCTATTTCTCTCTCTGTCTCTCGCTCTATTTCTCTCTCTCTGTCTCTCTCTCTCTCTATGTCTCTCTCCCTTTGTCTCTCACTGTCTCTCGCTCTATTTCTCTCTCTCTGTCTCTCGCTCTATTTCTCTCTCTCTGTCTCTCTCTCTCTCTTTGTCTCTCTGTGTGTCTCTCTCTCTCTCTCTCTCTCTCTCTCTCTCTCTCTCTCTCTCTCTCTCTCTCTCTCTCTCTCTCTCTCTCTCTCTCTCTCTCTCTCTCTCTCTCTCCCTCCCTCTCTCGCTCCCTCTCCCTGTATCTCTCTCTCTCTCTCTCTCTCCCTCTCTCGCTCCCTCTCCCTGTATCTCTCTCTCTCTCTCTGTCTCTGTCTCTCGTGGATGACCATTGCTGATAATCTGTGTTAACAATAAAAAAAAAAACAGTGCTTTGAAACGGAACTTCTTCTAAGTTGAGGGTTTGATTCCCTGTACGGCCACCCGTTCTAAAACATATGCATCTGACTGTAAGTGGTTTGAATAAAAGTGTCTGTTACACACAGTGTCATGTGTTGTTGTTGTTATGTGTTGTTGTTGTTGTTATGTGTTGTTGTTGTTGTCATGTGTTATTGTTGTTGTTGTCATGTGTTGTTGTTGTTGTCATGTGTTGTTGTTGTCATATGTTGTTGTCATGTGTTGTGGTTGTTGTCATGTGTTGTTGTTGTTGTCATGTGTTGTTGTTGTTGTTGTTGTTGTTGTCATGTGTTGTTGTTGTTGTTGTCATGTGTTGTTGTTGTTGTCATGTGTTGTTGTTGTTGTCATGTGTTGTTGTTGTCATGTGTTGTTGTTGTTGTTGTTGTTGTTGTTGTCATGTGTTGTTGTTGTTGTCATGTGTTGTTGTTGTTGTCATGTGTTGTTGTTGTTGTCATGTGTTGTTGTTGTTGTTGTTGTTGTTGTCATGTGTTGTTGTCGTCATGTGTTGTTGTTGTCATGTGTTGTTGTTGTTGTTGTCATGTGTTGTTGTTGTCATGTGTTGTTGTTGTCATGTGTTGTTGTTGTCATGTGTTGTTGTTGTTGTTGTCATGTGTTGTTGTCATGTGTTGTTGTTGTTGTTGTTGTTGTTGTAGGTGAGGAAGAGCAGGGGGTTCAGCCGTCTGCTGGAGCTGGTTCTACTGCTGGGAAACTACATGAATGCAGGCTCCCGCAACGCACAGAGCTACGGCTTTGACCTCAGTTCCCTCTGCAAGGTGGGGGGCTACACACACACACACACACACACACACACACACACACACACACACACACACACACACACACACACACTACTCTCTCCCTCCTGCACACACACACACACACACACACACACACACACACACACACACACACACACACACACACACACACACACACACACACACACACTACTCTCTCCTTCCTACACACACACACACTACTCTTTCCTTCCTACACACACACACACACACACACACACACACTACTCTCTCCATCCTGCACACACACACACACACACACACACACACACACACACACACACTACTCTCTCCTTCCTACACACACACACACACACACACACACACACACACACACACACACACACACTACTCTTTCCTTCCTACACACACACACACACACACACACACACACACACACACACACACACACACACAACTCTCTCCTCTCCTTGTGCCAGGTCTTCTCAGGTCAGACAGATACGGAGATCTGTTTTTTACCTGTTTTTCTGTCTCTGAGTCACAACGAGGGAGTAAAGACTTCTCTGAGTCACAACGAGGGGAGTAAAGACTTCTCTGAGTCACAACGAGGGGAGTAAAGACTTCTCTGAGTCACAACGAGGGGAGTAAATACTTCTCTGAGTCACAACGAGGGGAGTAAAGACTTCTCTGAGTCACAACGAGGGGAGTAAAGACTTCTCTGAGTCACAACGAGGGGAGTAAAGACTTCTCTGAGTCACAACGAGGGGAGTAAAGACTTCTCTGAGTCACAACGAGGGGAGTAAAGACTTCTCTGAGTCACAACGAGGGGAGTAAAGACTTCTCTGAGTCACAACGAGGGGAGTAAAGACTTCTCTGAGTCACAACGAGGGGAGTAAAGACTTCTCTGAGTCACAACGAGGGGAGTAAAGACTTCTCTGAGTCACAACTGGGGGAGTAAAGACTTCTCTGAGTCACAACGAGGGGAGTAAAGACTTCTCTCAGTCACAACGAGGGGAGTAAAGACTTCTCTGAGTCACAACGAGGGGAGTAAAGACTTCTCTGAGTCACAACGGGGGGAGTAAAGACTTCTCTGAGTCACAACGAGGGGAGTAAAGACTTCTCTGAGTCACAACGAGGGGAGTAAAGACTTCTCTGAGTCACAACGAGGGGAGTAAAGACTTCTCTGAGTCACAACGAGGGAGTAAAGACTTCTCTGAGTCACAACGAGGGAGTAAATACTTCTCTGAGTCACAACGAGGGGAGTAAATACTTCTCTGAGTCACAACGAGGGGAGTAAAGACTTCTCTGAGTCACAACGAGGGGAGTAAAGACTTCTCTGAGTCACAACGGGGGGAGTAAAGACTTCTCTGAGTCACAACGGGGGGAGTAAAGACTTCTCTGAGTCACAACGAGGGGAGTAAAGACTTCTCTGAGTCACAACTGGGGGAGTAAAGACTTCTCTGAGTCACAACGAGGGAGTAAAGACTTCTCTGAGTCACAACGGGGGGAGTAAAGACTTCTCTGAGTCACAACGAGGGGAGTAAAGACTTCTCTGAGTCACAACTGGGGGAGTAAAGACTTCTCTGAGTCACAACGAGGGAGTAAAGACTTCTCTGAGTCACAACGGGGGGAGTAAAGACTTCTCTGAGTCACAACGGGGGGAGTAAAGACTTCTCTGAGTCACAACGGGGGGAGTAAAGACTTCTGAGCGATGCTCTTTCCATAGGTAGCGAGTGTTTTTGTGTTTGTGAGACGAGCTTCGGAGACTTTTAAAATGATTCTCCGCACCAGAGATGTTGGAAAAGAGGCAAGAGGATGTGTGTGTAGCTGGAACAGGAAGTACATCGTAGCGTTTTCCTTCCTCTTTGACCAGTTCACACTCTGAAATTGCCTCCGAATTGGAAAAGCGAGATGTTTTTCATTGTCGTTGATGATTAGCATTTTGCTCTTCCCGGTGCAAAACTTTCTGTGTGTGAAGCACCGTCTCCTTCAATAGAAACTAGAATGTCTTTTGATTATAACGATACAACCCTTATTAGACCCGTCAGCAGGCGGGTCTGTTGTATAGGACTGAGATCACCTGGAGACGATACAACCGTTATTAGACCCGTCAGCAGGCGGGTCTGTTGTATAGGACTGATATCACCTGGAGACGATACAGGACCACAGGGGTTAGAAGAAGAGGAGGAGGGAGAGGGAAGGGAGGGAGGGAGGGAAAGAAAAATAGGGGAGAGAGAAAGCGATAGAGAAATTGAGAAAAAAGGATGAACAATGAATGGAAGACACGACACAGTGACGGTGACAGGTTAAAGTAATGTTCAAATAGTATCTAAGGCAAGAGGAACATGAAAGCAACAGGATAGTGTAACGGTGTGTAACCTGGCTGGGTGTAACGGTGTGTAACCTGACTGGGTGTAACGGGGTGTAACCTGACTGGGTGTAGCGGGGTGTAACCTGGCTGGGTGTAACGGTGTGTAACCTGGCTGGGTGTAACGGTGTGTAACCTGGCTGGGTGTAACGGGGTGTAACCTGGCTGGGTGTAACGGTGTGTAACCTGGCTGGGTGTAACGGTGTGTAACCTGGCTGGGTGTAACGGTGTGTAACCTGGCTGGGTGTAACGGTGTGTAACCTGGCTGGGTGTAACGGTGTGTAACCTGGCTGGGTGTAACGGTGTGTAACCTGGCTGGGTGTAACCTGACTGGGTCTAACGGTGTGTAACCTGGCTGGGTCTAACGGTGTGTAACCTGGCTGGGTGTAACGGTGTGTAACCTGGCTGGGTGTAACCTGGCTGGGTGTAACGGGGTGTAACCTGGCTGGGTGTAACGGTGTGTAACCTGGCTGGGTGTAACGGTGTGTAACCTGGCTGGGTGTAACGGGGTGTAACCTGGCTGGGTCTAACGGTGTGTAACCTGGCTGGGTGTTACGGTGTGTAACCTGGCTGGGTGTAACGGTGTGTAACCTGGCTGGGTGTAACGGGGTGTAACCTGGCTGGGTGAAACGGTGTGTAACCTGACTGGGTGTAACGGTGTGTAACCTGGCTGGGTGTAACGGGGTGTAACCTGGCTGGGTGTAACGGTGTGTAACCTGCCTGGGTGTAACGATGCGTAACCTGGCTGGTTGTAACGGGGTGTAACCTGGCTGGGTGTAACGGTGTGTAACCTGGCTGGGTGTTACGGTGTGTAACCTGCCTGGGTGTAACGATGCGTAACCTGGCTGGTTGTAACGGTGTGTAACCTTACGGTGTAACGGTGTGTAACCTGGCTGGGTGAACTCTTTTTGTGATTCCAGCTGAAAGACACAAAGTCAGCTGACCAGAAGTCAACGTTACTCCACTTCCTGGCTGCAGTGTGTGAGGAGGAGTTCCCAGAGGTCACCAAGTTCTCAGACGACCTGCAGCACGTTGACAGAGCCAGCCGAGGTAGGAGACAGAAACACACACAGCCAGCAGAGATCGACACCTACATTTAAATGTCTGCCATGTCCACCATGTCCCCGGGTTCCCTTTTCCTGAGCTATATTCAAATGCCAGTATGCACACAACAACTGATAGCAGAAGCTAACCTCTGTAGCTAACTAGCCTGCTAACCTCTTAAGCTAACTAGCCTGCTAACCTCTTAAGCTAACTAGCCAGCTAACCTATGTAGCTAACTAGCCAGCTAACCTATGTAGCTAACTAGCCAGCTAACCTATGTAGCTAACTAGCCTGTTCCCCTCTGTAGCTAACTAGCCAGCTAACATCTGTAGCTAACGAGCCAGCTAACGAGCCAGCTAACCTCTGTAGCTAACTTGCCAGCTAACATATGTAGCTAGCCAGCCAGCTAAACTCTGTAGCTAACTAGCCAGCTAAACTATTTAGCTAACTAGCCAGCTTACCTCTGTAGCTAACTAGCCAGCTAACCTCTGTAGCTAACGAGCCAGCTAACCTCTGTAGCTAACGAGCCAGCTAACCTCTGTAGCTAACGAGCCAGCTAACCTCTGTAGCTAACTAGCCAGCTAATCTATGTAGCTAGCCAGCAAGCTAACATCTGTAGCAAGCTAGCAAGCAACGCAAAAGTGATTGCAGAAATCTCGCCAAACAAATATTAGCTAGCTGGTTAGCTTTTATGAGTCCAGAAAACACCTTCCTCACACGCTAGGAAAGTCTCTCCTCCGACTTTACAATGAAAAGGTTCCTCTCGGTCACAAAACCCGTTTTCTGGAGACTTGTGTGAGGAGTGCGGATGATGTCGCCCCTCTGTATTTGCTTTCTGTGGCCTGATTTGTGTCTCCAGACTGAGGAGAAATCCACACACAACACATCCCCTGACCGCCTTCTGAAGTGGTCCAACAGATCGGAACACAATCCCACCACAAAGAGACTTGTGCGTTCACACCCGTCTTGTCAATGTGACCTTCGCATTCTGAAAGCAGAAGTCACATTTTAAGTGTCAAGTGTGGACACGACCCCAGAAGCATCTGGTCTTTTCATATGTCCTCTCATGTATTCACTCACGGTTCACATCTTTATATATAATATATATACACACACACACACACACACACACACACACACACACACACACACACACACACACACACACACACAACATACCATCTTGTGTTCAACACACAGTGCATTACAGATAAACACTAGAGCTGCTGAGTGGATGAAATATTCTTATCAGATGTAGAAGCTATTACCCAGCAGACCCAGAGACACTGTCCCCCCCAGCAGACCCAGAGACACTGTCCCCCCCAGCAGACCCAGAGACACTGACCCCCTCAGCAGACCCAGAGACACTGTCCCCCCCAGCAGACCCAGAGACACTGACCCCCCCAGCAGACCCAGAGACACTGACCCCCCCAGCAGACCCAGAGACACTGACCCCCCCAGCAGACCCAGAGACACTGTGTCCCCCAGCAGACCCAGAGACACTGTGTCCCCCAGCAGACCCAGAGACACTGTGTCCCCCACCAGACCGAGAGACACTGTGTCCCCCAGCAGACCCAGAGACACTGTGTCCCCCAGCAGACCCAGAGACACTGTGTCCCCCAGCAGACCCAGAGACACTGTGTCCCCCAGCAGACCCAGAGACACTGTGTCCCCCAGCAGACCCAGAGACACTGTGTCCCCCAGCAGACCCAGAGACACTGTGTCCCCCAGCAGACCCAGAGACACTGTGTCCCCCAGCAGACCCAGAGACACTGTGTCCCCCACCAGACCGAGAGACACTGTGTCCCCCACCAGACCGAGAGACACTGTCCCCCCCACCAGACCCAGAGACACTGTCCCCCCCACCAGACCCAGAGACACTGTCCCCCCCACCAGACCCAGAGACACTGTGTCACCCAGCAGACCCAGAGACACTGTGTCACCCAGCAGACCCAGAGACACTGTGTCACCCAGCAGACCCAGAGACACTGTGTCACCCAGCAGACCCAGAGACACTGTGTTACCCAGCAGACCCAGAGACACTGTGTCCCCCAGCAGACCCAGAGACACTGTGTCCCCCAGCAGACCCAGAGACACTGTGTCCCCCAGCAGACCCAGAGACACTGTGTCCCCCAGCAGACCCAGAGACACTGTGTCCCCCAGCAGACCCAGAGACACTGTGTCCCCCAGCAGACCCAGAGACACTGTGTCCCCCAGCAGACCCAGAGACACTGTGTCCCCCAGCAGACCCAGAGACACTGTGTCCCCCAGCAGACCCAGAGACACTGTGTCACCCACCAGACCCAGAGACACTGTGTCCCCCACCAGACCCAGAGACACTGTCCCCCCCCACCAGACCCAGAGACACTGTGTCACCCAGCAGACCCAGAGACACTGTGTCCCCCAGCAGACCCAGAGACACTGTGTCCCCCAGCAGACCCAGAGACACTGTGTCCCCCAGCAGACCCAGAGACACTGTGTCCCCCAGCAGACCCAGAGACACTGTGTCCCCCAGCAGACCCAGAGACACTGTGTCCCCCAGCAGACCCAGAGACACTGTGTCCCCCAGCAGACCCAGAGACACTGTGTCCCCCAGCAGACCCAGAGACACTGTGTCCCCCAGCAGACCCAGAGACACTGTGTCACCCACCAGACCCAGAGACACTGTGTCACCCACCAGACCCAGAGACACTGTGTCCCCCACCAGACCCAGAGACACTGTCCCCCCCCACCAGACCCAGAGACACTGTGTCACCCAGCAGACCCAGAGACACTGTGTCCCCCAGCAGACCCAGAGACACTGTGTCCCCCAGCAGACCCAGAGACACTGTGTCCCCCAGCAGACCCAG
>NW_026600499.1:20060-42560 GCF_029448725.1 Salvelinus fontinalis
TCGCCTCTTCACTGTTGACGTTGAGACTGGACTGAGGAACTCTGCCTAGAAGGCCAGCATCCCGGAGACGCCTCTTCACTGTTGACGTTGAGACTGGACCAAGGAACTCTGCCTAGAAGGCCAGCATCCTGGAGTCGTCTCTTCACTGTTGACGTTGAGACTGGACAGAGGAACTCTGCCTAGAAGGTCAGCATCCTGGAGTCGTCTCTTCACTGTTGACGTTGAGACTGGACCAAGGAACTCTGCCTAGAAGGCCAGCATCCCGGAGTCGTCTCTTCACTGTTGACGTCGAGACTGGACAGAGGAACTCTGCCTAGAAGGCCAGCATCCCGGGAGTCGCCTCTTCACTGTTGACGTCGAACCTGGACAGAGGAACTCTGCCTAGAAGGCCAGCATCCCGGAGTCGCCTCTTCACTGTTGACGTTGAGACTGGACAGAGGAACTCTGCCTAGAAGGCCAGCATTCCGGAGTCGTCTGTTCACTGTTGACGTTGAGACTGGTGTTTTGCGGGTACTATTTAATGAAGCTGCCAGTTGAGGACTTGTGAGGCGTCTTTCTCAAACTAGACACTCTAATGTACTTGTCCTCTTGCTCAGTTGTGCACCGGGGCCTCCCACTCCTCTTTCTATTCTGGTTAGAGCCAGTTTGCGCTGTTCTGTGAAGGGAGTAGTACACAGCGTTGTACGATATCTTCAGTTTCTTGGCAATTTCTCGCATGGAATAGCCTTCATTTCTCAGAACAAGAATAGACTGACGAGTTTCAGAAGGAAAGTCTTTGTTTCTGGCCATTTTGAGCCTGTATTCGAACCCACAAATGCTGATGCTCCAGATACTCAACTAGTCTAAAGGAGGCCAGTTTTATTGCTTCTTTAATCAGGACAACAGTTTTCAGCTGTGCTAACATAATTGCAAATTATAATATTATAATATTATATTTCTGATGAATTTGATGTTATTTTAATGGTCTAAAAATGTGCTTTTCTTTCTAAATGACCCCAAACTTTTGAACGGTAGTGTATGTTGAAGAGGGTGGGGCTTAAACTACATCCCTGTCTCACCCCACGGCCGTGAAAACAGAAAAAAAAGTGTTTTTTTGCCGATTTTAACTGCACACTTGTTGTTTGTGTACATAGATTTTATTACGTTCTATATTTTTCCCCCAATGCCACTTTTACATCAATTTGTACTGCAAGTCCTTGTGCCAAATTGAGTCTTAAGCTTTTTTGAACTCAGCAAAGCATGAGAAGACTTTGCCTTTGTTTTGGTTTGTTTGTTAATTAGGATGTGCAGGGTGAATATGTGGTCTGTCGTACGGACATTTGCTCAGTACATTGTTTTCACTGAGGACATGTACGAGTCTGCTGTTAATGATAATGCAGAGGATTTTCCCAAGGTTGCTGTTGACGCATATCCCACGGTAGTTATTGAGGTCAAATTCGTCTCCACGTTTGTGTATTGGGGTGATCGGTCCTTGGTTCCAAATGTTGGGGGATATGCCAGAGCTGAGGAGGATGTTAAAGAGTTTAAGTCAAAGTCCGAAAAGGTTTCTTAACAGCTTCTACCCCCATAAGACTCCTGAACTGTTAATCAAAGAGCTACCCAGACCCCTCTTTTACGCTGCTGCTACTGTACTCTTTGTTTATTATCTATGCATAGTCACTCTACCTACATGTACATATTACCTCAATTACCTCAACTAACCGGTACCCCCTGTATATAGCCTCCACATTGACTCTGTACCGTAACACCCTGTATATAGCCTCCACATTGACTCGGTACCGGGTACCCCCTGTATATAGCCTCCACATTGACTCGGTACCGGTACCCCCTGTATATAGCCTCCACATTGACTCTGTACCGGTACCCCCTGTATATAGCCTCCACATTGACTCTGTATAGGTAACCCCTGTATATAGCCTCCACATTGACTCTGTACTGGTACCCCCTGTATATAGCCTCCACATTGTACCGGTACCCTCTGTATATAGTCTCCACATTAACTCTGTACTGGTACCCCCTGTATATAGCCTCCACATTGACTCTGTACCGTAACACCCTGTATATAGCCTCCACATTGACTCGGTACCGGATACCCCCTGTATATAGCCTCCACATTGACCCTGTACCGTAACACCCTGTATATAGCCTCCACATTGACTCTGTATAGGTAACCCCTGTATATAGCCTCCACATTGACTCTGTACCGTAACACCCTGTATATAGTCTCCACATTAACTCTGTACTGGTACCCCCTGTATATAGCCTCCACATTGACTCTGTACCATAACACCCTGTATATAGTCTCCACATTAACTCTGTACTGGTACCCCCTGTATATAGCCTCCACATTGACTCTGTACCGTAACACCCTGTATATAGTCTCCACATTGACTCTGTACCGGTGCCCCCTGTATATAGCCTCCACATTGACTCTGTACCAGTACTCTCCTGTATATAGCCTCCACATT
Source organism: Salvelinus fontinalis (assembly GCF_029448725.1). Taxonomy (NCBI): domain Eukaryota; kingdom Metazoa; phylum Chordata; class Actinopteri; order Salmoniformes; family Salmonidae; genus Salvelinus; species Salvelinus fontinalis. The sequence continues at coordinate 22,529 of NW_026600499.1, forward strand.
GACTCTGTACCGTAACACCCTGTATATAGCCTCCACATTGACTCTGTACCGTAACACCCTGTATATAGCCTCCACATTGACTCGGTACCGGATACCCCCTGTATATAGCCTCCACATTGACTCTGTACCGTAACACCCTGTATATAGCCTCCACATTGACTCTGTACCGTAACACCCTGTGTATAGCCTCCACATTGACTCTGTATAGGTAACCCCTGTATATAGCCTCCACATTGACTCTGTACTGGTACCCCCTGTATATAGAATCCACATTGACTCTGTACCGGTATCCCCTGTATATAGGCTTCACATTGACTCTGTACCGGTACCCCCTGTATATAGCCTCCACATTGACTCTGTACCGTAACACGCTGTATATAGCCTCCACATTGACTCTGTACCGTAACACTTTGTATATAGCCTCCACATTGACTCTGTACCGTAGCACCCTGTATATAGCCTACACATTGACTATGTACCGTAACACCCTGTATATAGTCTCCACATTGACTCTGTACCGTAACACGGTGTATATAGCCTCCACATTGACTCTGTACCGTAACACCCTGTATATAGCCTCCACATTGACTCTGTACCGTAACACCCTGTATATAGTCTCCACATTGACTCTGTACCGTAACACCCTGTATATAGCCTCCACATTGACTCTGTACCGTAACACCCTGTATATAGCCTCCACATTGACTCTGTACCGTAACACCCTGTATATAGCCTCCACATTGACTCTGTACCGTAACACCCTGTATATAGCCTCCACATTGACTCTGTACCGTAACACCCTGTATATAGCCTCCACATTGACTCTGTACCGTAACACCCTGTATATAGCCTCCACATTGACTCTGTACCGTAACACCCTGTATATAGCCTCCACATTGACTCTGTACCGTAACACCCTGTATATAGCCTCCACATTGACTCTGTACCGTAACACCCTGTATATAGCCTCCACATTGACTCTGTACCGTAACACCCTGTATATAGCCTCCACATTGACTATGTACCGTAACACCCTGTATATAGCCTCCACATTGACTCTGTACCGTAACACCCTGTATATAGCCTCCACATTGACTCTGTACCGTAACACCCTGTATATAGCCTCCACATTGACTCTGTACCGTAACACCCTGTATATAGCCTCCACATTGACTCTGTACCGTAACAGCCTGTATATAGCCTCCACATTTGTTATTTTACTGCTGCTCTTTAATTATTTGTAACTGTTATTTTCAATTTATTTTACTTGGCAATTTTGTTCTTAATGCGTTTTTCTTCTTAACGTCTTAAAACATAGTTGGTTAAGGGCTCGTAAGTAAGCATTTCACTGTAATGTTGTATTTGGCGCATGTGACTAATATAATTTGATTTGATTTGAGTTGTAATCTGTATATTTGATCATTTCATTGAGGATTCCATCAACACCACAGGCCTTTTGGGGTTGGAGGAGTTGTATTGTCGTTCATTCTATGTAATTGGGGAAGCCAGTGGGTTTCTGGTCGTCTTTAATAGTTGATTCTAAGATTTGTCTTTTGATCATGTATATTGTTTTTGCTGTTTGTTGTTTGTTATCGGGCCATAACGATTGGAGAAGTGGTTTAACCATACATCTCTGTTTAGGATAGATATCTCTTCATGTTGTTGTTTGTTTAATGTTTTCCAATTTTTTGCAGAAGTGGTTAGTCTTATCTTCCTCTCTCTCTATCTTCCTCTTCCTCTCTCTCGCTATCTCCCTCCCTTTTCACTCACAGGGATATTGGTATATTTATCTCTAGTCTGGGCAGAGAGGAGTGAGACAGAGAGAGAGAAGAAGGGAAAGAGAGAAATCTCTGAGACTCAGTGTTTACCATAAGTGTGGTGATTTGATTTTTAAACATCTGTGGAGAATTTCATTTAGAAGCCAGTGATGCTCTCGTATATTCTCCCTCTTCTTGTCTCTACCTTTCTCCTCTATTCTCTCTCTTCATGTATCTCCCTCTCTCCTCTATTCTCTCTCTTCTTGTCTCTACCTTTCTCCTCTATTCTCTCTCTTCATGTATCTCCCTCTCTCCTCTATTCTCTCTCTTCTTGTCTCTCCCTCTCTCCTCTATTCTCTCTCTCTTCCTGTCTCTCCCTCTCTCCTCTATTCTCTCTCTTCCTGTCTCTCCCTCTCTCCTCTATTCTCTCTCTCTTCCTGTCTCTCCCTCTCTCCTCTATTCTCTCTCTCTTCCTGTCTCTCCCTCTCTCCTCTATTCTCTCTCTTCCTGTCTCTCCCTTTCTCCTCTATTCTCTCTCTTCCTGTCTCTCCCTCTCTCCTCTATTCTCTCTCTCTTCCTGTCTCTCCCTCTCTCCTCTATTCTCTCCCTCTTCCTGTCTCTCCCTCTATTCTCTCTCTCTTCCTGTCTCTCCCTCTCTCCTCTATTCTCTCTCTCTTCCTGTCTCTCCCTCTCTCCTCTATTCTCTCTCTCTTCCTGTCTCTCCCTCTCTCCTCTATTCTCTCTCTCTTCCTGTCTCTCCCTCTATTCTCTCTCTCTTCCTGTCTCTCCCTTTCTCCTCATTTCTCTCCATCTTCCCGTCTCTCCCCCTCTCCTCTATTCTCTCTCTTCCTGGCTCTCCCTCTCTCCTCTATTCTCTCTCTTCATGTATCTCCCTCTCTCCTAAATTATCTCTCTTCATGCCTCTCCCTCTCTCCTCTATTCTCTCTCTCTTCCTGTCTCTCCCTTTCTCCTCTATTCTCTCCCTCTTCCTGTCTCTCCCTCTATTCTCTCTCTCTTCCTGTCTCTCCCTCTCTCCTCTATTCTCTCCCTCTTCCTGTCTCTCCCTCTATTCTCTCTCTCTTCCTGTCTCTCCCTTTCTCCTCTATTCTCTCCCTCTTCTTGTCTCTCCCTCTCTCCTCATTTCTCTCCATCTTCCCGTCTCTCCCCCTCTCCTCTATTCTCTCTCTTCCTGGCTCTCCCTCTCTCCTCTATTCTCTCTCTTCATGTATCTCCCTCTCTCCTATATTATCTCTCTTCATGCCTCTCCCTCTCTCCTCTATTATCTCTCTTCCTGTCTCTCCCTTTCTCCTCTTATCTCCCTCTTCCTGTCTCCCTCTCTCCTATAGTATCTCTCTCTTCCTGTTTCTCCATCTCTCCTCTATTCTATCTCTCTTCCCATCTCTCCCTCTCTATTCTATTATCTCTCTCTTCCTGTCTCTCCCTCTCTGCTCTATTATCTCTCTCGCTCCCTCTTCCTGTCTCTCCCTCTATTATATCTCTTCATGTCTCTCCATCTCTCCTCTACTCTCTCTCTCTTACTGTGTCTCCATCTCTGCATCCAGTGCTTGTGAATGTGTCTGTAAACATGTCTCTCCACCTCTCCTCTACTCTCTCTCTCTCTTCCTGTCTCTCCATCTCTCCCTCCAGTGCTTGTGAATGTGTCTGTAAACATGTCTCTGTGTATCAGCAGAGTGACTGAGAAGCTTAGCTACTGTAGACTTTTATTACGTCCCAAATGGCACACCGTTCCCTATATGGAGCACTACGTTGGGCCAGGGCTCTGGTCTAAAGTAGTGCACTAAAAACGGAATAGGGTGTCATTTGGGACACGACTCGACACTTTCTGTACTCTTTCTCTCTCCTTTATTCATGTATGAGTATTAGAGTGTTAGAAATGGGACTGTAACAAGGACGTGTAGCTAACTCAGCAGCTTCCTGCTTTGTGTTCACATGATAATGAGTCATATTCTAGATTAGTGTCAGATAGGACATGATAATGAGTCAGTCTAGATTAGTGTCAGCCAGGACGTGATAATGAGTCATATTCTAGATTAGTGTCAGATAGGACATGATAATGAGTCATATTCTAGATTAGTGTCAGCCAGGATGTGATAATGAGTCATATTCTAGATTAGTGTCAGCCAGGACGTGATAATGAGTCATATTCTAGATTAGTGTCAGCCAGGACGTGATAATGAGTCATATTCTAGATTAGTGTCAGCCAGGACGTGATAATGAGTCATATTCTAGATTAGTGTCAGCCAGGACGTGATAATGAGTCATATTCTAGATTAGTGTCAGCCAGGACGTGATAATGAGTCATATTCTAGATTAGTGTCAGCCACGACGTGATAATGAGTCATATTGTAGATTAGTGTCATATAGGACGTGATAATGAGTCATATTGTAGATTAGTGTCATATAGGACGTGATAATGAGTCATGTTCTAGATTAGTGTCAGATAGGACATGATAATGAGTCATATTCTAGATTAGTGTCAGATAGGACGTTATAATGAGTCATATTCTAGATTAGTGTCAGCTAGGACGTGATAATGAGTCATGTTCTAGATTAGTGTCAGCTAGGACGTGATAATGAGTCATAGTCTAGATTAGTGTCAGATAGGACGTGATAATGAGTCATGTTCTAGATCAGTGTCAGCTAGGACGTGATAATGAGTCATATTCTAGTATTATCACGTCCTAATCTAGATTAGTGTCAGATAGGATGTGATAATGAGTCATATTCTAGAATAGTGTCAGCCAGGATGTGATAATGAGTCATATTCTAGATTAGTGTTTAATGTCAGCTAGGACGTGATAATGAGTCATATTCTAGATTAGTGTCAGATAGGACGTGATAATGAGTCATATTCTAGAATTAGTGTCAGCTAGGACGTGATAATGAGTCATGTTCTAGATTAGTGTCAGCTAGGACGTGATAATGAGTCATAGTCTAGATTAGTGTCAGATAGGACGTGATAATGAGTCATGTTCTAGATCAGTGTCAGCTAGGACGTGATAATGAGTCATATTCTAGTATTATCACGTCCTAATCTAGATTAGTGTCAGATAGGATGTGATAATGAGTCATATTCTAGAATAGTGTCAGCCAGGATGTGATAATGAGTCATATTCTAGATTAGTGTTTAATGTCAGCTAGGACGTGATAATGAGTCATATTCTAGATTAGTGTCAGCTAGGATGTGATAATGGAGACTCAGAACCAGAACCAGATAGATTATAATACAACACTCCTCACTGGAGACTCAGAACCAGATTATAATACAACACTCCTCACTGGAGACTCAGAACCAGAACCAGATAGATTATAATACAACACTCCTCACTGGAGACTCAGAACCAGATTATAATACAACACTCCTCACTGGAGACTCAGAACCAGATTATAATACAACACTCCTCACTGGAGACTCAGAACCAGATAGATTATAATACACCACTCCTCACTGGAGACTCAGAACCAGATAGATTATAATACAACACTCCTCACTGGAGACTCAGAACCAGATTATAATACAACACTCCTCACTGGAGACTCAGAACCAGATTATAATACAACATTCCTCACTGGAGACTCAGAACCAGATTATAATACAACACTCCTCACTGGAGACTCAGAACCAGATTATAATACAACACTCCTCACTGGAGACTCAGAACCAGATTATAATACAACACTCCTCACTGGAGACTCAGAACCAGATTATAATACAACACTCCTCACTGGAGACTCAGAACCAGATTATAATACAACACTCCTCACTGGAGACTCAGAACCAGATTATAATACAACACTCCTCACTGGAGACTCAGAACCAGATTATAATACAACACTCCTCACTGGAGACTCAGAACCAGATTATAATACAACACTCCTCACTGGAGACTCAGAACCAGATTATAATACAACACTCCTCACTGGAGACTCAGAACCAGAACCAGATTATAATACAACACTCCTCACTGGAGACTCAGAACCAGATTATAATACAACACTCCTTACTGGAGACTCAGAACCAGATTATAATACAACACTCCTCACTGGAGACTCAGAACCAGATTATAATACAACACTCCTCACTGGAGACTCAGAACCAGATTATAATACAACACTCCTCACTGGAGACTCAGAACCAGATTATAATACAACACTCCTCACTGGAGATCAGAACCAGAACCAGATTATAATACAACACTCCTCACTAGAGACTCAGAACCAGATTATAATACAACACTCCTCACTGGAGACTCAGAACCAGAACCAGATTATAATACAACACTCCTCACTGGAGACTCAGAACCAGATTATAATACAACACTCCTCACTGGAGACTCAGAACCAGATTATAATACAACACTCCTCACTGGAGACTCAGAACCAGATTATAATACAACACTCCTCACTGGAGACTCAGAACCAGATTATAATACAACACTCCTCACTGGAGACTCAGAACCAGATTATAATACAACACTCCTCACTGGAGACTCAGAACCAGATTATAATACAACACTCCTCACTGGAGACTCAGAACCAGATTATAATACAACACTCCTCACTGGATACTCAGAACCAGATTATAATACAACACTCCTCACTGGAGACTCAGAACCAGATTATAATACAACACTCCTCACTGGAGACTCAGAACCAGATTATAATACAACACTCCTCACTGGAGATCAGAACCAGAACCAGATTATAATACAACACTCCTCACTAGAGACTCAGAACCAGATTATAATACAACACTCCTCACTGGAGACTCAGAACCAGATTATAATACAACACTCCTCACTGGAGATCAGAACCAGATTATAATACAACACTCCTCACTGGAGACTCAGAACCAGATTATAATACAACACTCCTCACTGGAGATCAGAACCAGAACCAGATTATAATACAACACTCCTCACTGGAGACTCAGAACCAGAACCAGATTATAATACAACACTCCTCACTGGAGACTCAGAACCAGAACCAGATTATAATACAACACTCCTCACTGGAGACTCAGAACCAGATTATAATACAACACTCCTCACTGGAGACTCAGAACCAGATAGATTATAATACAACACTCCTCACTGGAGACTCAGAACCAGATTATAATACAACACTCCTCACTGGAGACTCAGAACCAGATTATAATACAACACTCCTCACTTGAGATCAGAACCAGAACCAGATTATAATACAACACTCCTCACTAGAGACTCAGAACCAGATTATAATACAACACTCCTCACTGGAGACTCAGAACCAGATTATAATACAACACTCCTCACTGGAGATCAGAACCAGAACCAGATTATAATACAACACTCCTCACTGGAGACTCAGAACCAGATTATAATACAACACTCCTCACTGGAGACTCAGAACCAGAACCAGATTATAATACAACACTCCTCACTGGAGACTCAGAACCAGATTATAATACAACACTCCTCACTGGAGACTCAGAACCAGATAGATTATAATACAACACTCCTCACTGGAGACTCAGAACCAGAACCAGATTATAATACAACACTCCTCACTAGAGACTCAGAACCAGATTATAATACAACACTCCTCACTGGAGACTCAGAACCAGATTATAATACAACACTCCTCACTGGAGTATCAGAACCAGATTATAATACAACACTCCTCACTGGAGACTCAGAACCAGATTATAATACAACACTCCTCACTGGAGACTCAGAACCAGAACCAGATTATAATACAACACTCCTCACTGGAGACTCAGAACCAGATTATAATACAACACTCCTCACTGGAGACTCAGAACCAGATTATAATACAACACTCCTCACTGGAGACTCAGAACCAGATTATAATACAACACTCCTCACTGGAGACTCAGAACCAGATTATAATACAACACTCCTCACTGGAGACTCAGAACCAGATTATAATACAACACTCCTCACTGGAGACTCAGAACCAGATTATAATACACCACACCTCACTGGAGATCAGAACCAGAACCAGATTATAATACAACACTCCTCACTGGAGACGCAGAACCAGAACCAGATTATAATACAACACTCCTCACTGGAGACTCAGAACCAGATTATAATACAACACTCCTCACTGGAGACTCAGAACCAGATTATAATACAACACTCCTCACTGGAGACTCAGAACCAGATTATAATACAACACTCCTCACTGGAGACTCAGAACCAGATTATAATACAACACTCCTCACTGGAGACTCAGAACCAGATTATAATACAACACTCCTCACTAGGGACTCAGAACCAGGACCAGATTATAATACAACACTCCTCACTAGAGACTCAGAACCAGATTATAATACAACACTCCTCACTGGAGACTCAGAACCAGATTATAATACAACACTCCTCACTGGAGACTCAGAACCAGATTATAATACATCACTCCTCACTGGAGACTCAGAACCAGATTATAATACAACACTCCTCACTGGAGACTCAGAACCAGATTATAATACAACACTCCTCACTGGAGACTCAGAACCAGATTATAATACACCACACCTCACTGGAGATCAGAACCAGAACCAGATTATAATACAACACTCCTCACTGGAGACGCAGAACCAGAACCAGATTATAATACAACACTCCTCACTGGAGACTCAGAACCAGAACCAGATTATAATACAACACTCCTCACTGGAGACTCAGAACCAGATTATAATACAACACTCCTCACTGGAGACTCAGAACCAGAACCAGATTATAATACAACACTCCTCACTGGAGACTCAGAACTAGAACCAGATTATAATACAACACTCCTCACTGGAGACTCAGAACCAGATTATAATACAGCACTCCTCACTGGAGACTCAGAACCAGATTATAATACAACACTCCTCACTGGAGACTCAGAACCAGAACCAGATTATAATACAACACTCCTCACTGGAGACTCAGAACCAGAACCAGATTATAATACAACACTCCTCATTGGAGACTCAGAACCAGAACCAGTCCAACAGAGATACTGACACTGTGATGCACCTTGGAGTCTTCTGAGTACATGAAGCAACAAGGCATTGTTTAATCTTTCCTCTTTGTGTGTGTGTGTGTGTGTGTGTGTGTGTGTGTGTGTGTGTGTGTGTGTGTGTGTGTGTGTGTGTGTGTGTGTCTAGTCTCAGCAGAGTCCCTGGAGAAGAACCTGGTCCAGATGGAGAGACAGCTGGTCCAACTAGAGAGAGACCTGGACACCTTCTCCTCTCCTGAGGACTCTGAAGATCTCTTCACCTCCAAGATGTCCATATCCTTTACTTCTGACAGAATACACACACACACACACACACACACACACACACACACACACACACACACACACACACACACACACACACACACACACACACAGAACAGACCCTGATCCCTCACTGCCCCCAGACTGGTGCACTCTGACGGGGTTGACCCTGTCTGTCTCTGTCCCCAGACTGGTTCACTCTGACGGGGTTGACCCTGTCTGTCTCTGTCCCCAGACTGGTCCACTTTGACTAGGTTGACCCTGTCTGTCTCTGTCCCCAGACTGGTCCACTCTGACTAGGTTGACCCTGTCTGTCTCTGTCCCCAGACTGGTCCACTCTGACTAGGTTGACCCTGTCTGTCTCTGTCCCCAGACTGGTCCACTCTGACTAGGTTGACCCTGTCTGTCTCTGTCCCCAGACTGGTCCACTCTGACTAGGTTGACCCTGTCTGTCTCTGGCCCGTACCTCTCTTCATCACCCAATGTCATTCCAGCTCACCATACCAGCACTTTGTTCTTTGCACCGTACATGTGTGTGTTTGCACGTTCGTGTGTTTCGATCTGTAGCCGACGTGTGTGTGTGTGTGTGTGTGTGTGTGTGTGTGTGTGTGTGTGTGTGTGTGTGTGTAAATATGTTGAATACTGAGTGAACTAGTACACAGTACACACACCTGCTTGCTGGCTTCCTGCAGTGTGTGTGTCTCAGTCTCACCGAGGTCCGTTCAGTAGACCGGTGTGTGTGTGTGTGTCTCAGTCTCACCTAGGTCCGTTCAGTAGACCGGTGTCCTCATTGACTGTGATTCTCCTTCCTGCCACAGCGTCTCATACATATCAAAGACCAGACAGCGTGTTACAGCACAGCGTCTCTCACAGCGTGTCAGTCACTGACAGCTGCCAGCTGCACCAGACTCAGTGTGTCTCACTGCAGAGACGCCAGACCCAGTGTGTCTCACTGCAGAGACGCCAGACCCAGTGTGTCTCACTGCAGAGACGCCAGACTCAGTGTGTCTCACTGCAGAGACGCCAGACCCACAGTACCTCATAATTCATTAGGATTATAAATGTTCAGAACTTTCTACAACTCTCCAGGACCGTGGTAGAACCCTTTCCAGAGACACAAACACAACCACTGTTCTCATCCACAGGTCACAGTGGTCTGACACTCCTCTTCCTGTCTATCTCTCTCTCTCTCTATGTCTCTATGTCAATTATTTTATAAAGACTTCCTCATGTGCCGTTGAAACCAGCATTTCTCTCCTGTTCTATTGGTTATCATATCAACTTTATTTCGTTTTTCGAGAAGCCAAAGGCACAATATCATCAACCCATCCTGGTCATATTAACAACCCATCCTGGTTATATCATCAACCCATCCTGGTCATATCATCAACCCATCCTGGTCATATTATCAACCCATCCTGGTCATATTATCAACCCATCCTGGTCATATTATCAACCCATCCTGGTCATATCATCAACCCATCCTGGTCATATTATCAACCCATCCTGATCGTATCATCAACCCATCCTGGTCATATTATCAACCCATCCTGGTCATATTATCAGCCCATCCTGGTCATATTATCAGCCCATCCTGGTCATATTATCAACCCATCCTGGTCATATTATCAACCCATCCTGGTCATATTATCAGCCCATCCTGGTCATATTATCAACCCATCCTGGTCATATCATCAACCCATCCTGGTCATATTATCAACCCATCCTGGTCATATCATCAACCCATCCTGGTCATATTATCAACCCATCCTGGTCATATTATCAGCCCATCCTGGTCATATTATCAGCCCATCCTGGTCATATTATCAACCCATCCTGGTCATATTATCAGCCCATCCTGGTCATATTATCAACCCATCCTGGTCATATTATCAACCCATCCTGGTCATATTATCAGCCCATCCTGGTCATATTATCAGCCCATCCTGGTCATATTATCAGCCCATCCTGGTCATATTATCAGCCCATCCTGGTCATATTATCAACCCATCCTGGTCATATTATCAACCCATCCTGGTCATATCATCAACCCATCCTGGTCATATTATCAACCCATCCTGGTCATATTATCAACCCATCCTGGTCGTATTATCAACCCATCCTGGTCATATCATCAACCCATCCTGGTCATATTATCAACCCATCCTGGTCATATCATCAACCCGTCCTGATTAGATCAGCCCATCCTGGTCATATTATCAACCCATCCTGGTCATATCATCAACCCATCCTGGTCATATTATCAACCCATCCTGGTCATATTATCAACCCATCCTGGTCATATTATCAACCCATCCTGGTCATATTATCAACCCATCCTGGTCATATTATCAACCCATCCTGGTCATATCATCAACCCGTCCTGATTAGATCAGCCCATCCTGGTCATATTATCAACCCATCCTGGTCATATCATCAACCCATCCTGGTCATATTATCAACCCATCCTGGTCATATCATCAACCCATCCTGGTCATATCATCAACCCATCCTGGTCATAACCCATCCTGGTCATATCATCAACCCATCCTGGTCATATCATCAACCCATCCTGGTCATATTATCAACCCATCCTGGTCATAACATCAACCCATCCTGGTTGTTGCATCTTTAGATCTCCCCTCTCTCTGCGTTTCTAACAGAGACGTTCGTCACAAATGGAACCGGTCTCATCAGGTGGTGCTGTTTGGAGTAGCGTTGGAACGCCGACTACAACGTTTAATTGGCTGCTTCGTTACAGGAGTTACGTGTTCTGCTAACACAAATTACCATCATCTAAATGGGATTTCTGTCCTTCTGAGCACCGTGGGTGGACTTTATGTCAACATTAGAAACGTGTAATATCTGAAACTGGAGCTAGCTAGACTATCGTACCCCGTGGTCTGACATCGGAGTAGACAGCCAGAGTGAATTTACCAGCTACGTCGATCAACAGTTGTTGCAGTGACATTCTATTGAAATGGATACGTCCGTTGTGGAGTCTATTGTTAAGACATGTAGCTAGCTAGCTAAACAATGAACCATAATCCCAACTCGTGACGTTACTACCCTGCATGAATCTGCAGGTAGCTAACCAACCAGGTTCAATGTTAGCTTGACATTAGGCTGTAACTAGCCAAGCCTCAGTGTGTGTTGTTCCTCTGTCTCAGTGTGTTTTGTTCCTCCGTCTCAGTGTGTGTTGTTCCTCTGTCTCAGTGTGTTTTGTTCCTCCGTCTCAGTGTGTGTTGTTCCTCTGTCTCAGTGTGTGTGTTGTTCCTCTGTCTCAGTGTGTGTTGTTCCTCTGTCTCAGTGTGTGTTGTTCCTCTGTCTCAGTGTGTGTGTTGTTCCTCCGTCTCAGTGTGTGTTGTTCCTCTGTCTCAGTGTGTTTTGTTCCTCCGTCTCAGTGTGTGTTGTTCCTCTGTCTCAGTGTGTGTGTTGTTCCTCTGTCTCAGTGTGTGTTGTTCCTCTGTCTCAGTGTGTGTTGTTCCTCTGTCTCAGTGTGTGTTGTTCCTCTGTCTCAGTGTGTGCTGTTCCTCTGTCTCAGTGTGTGTTGTTCCTCTGTCTCAGTGTGTGTTGTTCCTCTGTCTCAGTGTGTGTTGTTCCTCTGTCTCAGTGTGTGTTGTTCCTCTGTCTCAGTGTGTTTTGTTCCTCCGTCTCAGTGTGTGTTGTTCCTCTGTCTCAGTGTGTTTTGTTCCTCCGTCTCAGTGTGTGTTGTTCCTCTGTCTCAGTGTGTGTTGTTCCTCCGTCTCAGTGTGTGTTGTTCCTCTGTCTCAGTGTGTGTTGTTCCTCTGTCTCAGTGTGTGTTGTTCCTCTGTCTCAGTGTGTGTTGTTCCTCTGTCTCAGTGTGTGTGTTGTTCCTCCGTCTCAGTGTGTGTTGTTCCTCTGTCTCAGTGTGTGTTGTTCCTCTGTCTCAGTGTGTGTTGTTCCTCTGTCTCAGTGTGTGTTGTTCCTCTGTCTCAGTGTGTTTTGTTCCTCCGTCTCAGTGTGTGTTGTTCCTCTGTCTCAGTGTGTGTTGTTCCTCTGTCTCAGTGTGTGTGTTGTTCCTCTGTCTCAGTGTGTGTGTTGTACCTCTGTCTCAGTGTGTGTGTTGTTCCTCTGTCTCAGTGTGTGCTGTTCCTCTGTCTCAGTGTGTGTTGTTCCTCTGTCTCAGTGTGTGTTGTTCCTCTGTCTCAGTGTGTGTGTTGTTCCTCTGTCTCAGTGTGTGTTGTACCTCTGTCTCAGTGTGTGTGTTGTTCCTCTGTCTCAGTGTGTGTTGTTCCTCTGTCTCAGTGTGTGTGTTGTTCCTCCGTCTCAGTGTGTGTTGTTCCTCTGTCTCAGTGTGTTTTGTTCCTCTGTCTCAGTGTGTGTTGTTCCTCTGTCTCAGTGTGTGTTGTTCCTCTGTCTCAGTGTGTGTGTTTTTCCTCTGTCTCAGTGTGTGTTGTTCCTCTGTCTCAGTGTGTGTGTTGTTCCTCTGTCTCAGTGTGTGTTGTTCCTCCGTCTCAGTGTGTGTTGTTCCTCTGTCTCAGTGTGTGTTGTTCCTCCGTCTCAGTGTGTGTTGTTCCTCTGTCTCAGTGTGTGTGTTGTTCCTCTGTCTCAGTGTGTGTTGTTCCTCTGTCTCAGTGTGTGTTGTTCCTCTGTCTCAGTGTGTGTTGTTCCTCTGTCTCAGTGTGTGTTGTTCCTCTGTCTCAGTGTGTGTTGTTCCTCTCTCTCAGTGTGTGTTGTTCCTCTGTCTCAGTGTGTGTTGTTCCTCTGTCTCAGTGTGTGTGTTTTTCCTCTGTCTCAGTGTGTGTTGTTCCTCTGTCTCAGTGTGTGTTGTTCCTCTGTCTCAGTGTGTGTTGTTCCTCTCTCTCAGTGTGTGTTGTTCCTCCGTCTCAGTGTGTGTTGTTCCTCTGTCTCAGTGTGTGTGTTGTTCCTCTGTCTCAGTGTGTGTTGTTCCCCTGTCTCAGTGTGTGTTGTTCCTCTCTCTCAGTGTGTGTTGTTCCTCCGTCTCAGTGTGTGTTGTTCCTCTGTCTCAGTGTGTGTGTTGTTCCTCTGTCTCAGTGTGTGTTGTTCCTCTGTCTCAGTGTGTGTTGTTCCTCTCTCTCAGTGTGTGTTGTTCCTCCGTCTCAGTGTGTGTTGTTCCTCTGTCTCAGTGTGTGTGTTGTTCCTCTGTCTCAGTGTGTGTTGTTCCTCTGTCTCAGTGTGTGTTGTTCCTCTGTCTCAGTGTGTGTTGTTCCTCTGTCTCAGTGTGTGTTGTTCCTCTGTCTCAGTGTGTGCTGTTCCTCTGTCTCAGTGTGTTTTGTTCCTCTGTCTCAGTGTGTGTTGTTCCTCTGTCTCAGTGTGTGTGTTGTTCCTCTGTCTCAGTGTGTGTTGTTCCTCTGTCTCAGTGTGTGTTGTTCCTCTGTCTCAGTGTGTGTTGTTCCTCTGTCTCAGTGTGTGTGTTGTTCCTCTGTCTCAGTGTGTGTGTTGTTCCTCTGTCTCAGTGTGTGTTGTTCCTCTGTCTCAGTGTGTGTTGTTCCTCTGTCTCAGTGTGTGTGTTGTTCCTCTGTCTCAGTGTGTGTTGTTCCTCTGTCTCAGTGTGTGTTGTTCCTCTGTCTCAGTGTGTGTTGTTCCTCTGTCTCAGTGTGTGCTGTTCCTCTGTCTCAGTGTGTGTGTTGTTCCTCTGTCTCAGTGTGTGTTGTTCCTCTGTCTCAGTGTGTGTTGTTCCTCTGTCTCAGTGTGTGCTGTTCCTCTGTCTCAGTGTGTGTTGTTCCTCTGTCTCAGTGTGTGTGTTGTTCCTCTGTCTCAGTGTGTGTTGTTCCTCTGTCTCAGTGTGTGTTGTACCTCTGTCTCAGTGTGTGTTGTTCCTCTGTCTCAGTGTGTGTTGTTCCTCTGTCTCAGTGTGTGTGTTGTACCTCCGTCTCAGTGTGTGTTGTTCCTCTGTCTCAGTGTGTGTTGTTCCTCTGTCTCAGTGTGTGTTGTTCCTCTGTCTCAGTGTGTGTGTTGTTCCTTCGTCTCAGGGTGTGTTGTTCCTCTGTCTCAGTGTGTGTGTTGTTCCCCTGTCTCAGTGTGTGTTGTTCCTCTGTATCAGTGTGTGTTGTTCCTCTGTCTCAGTGTGTGTGTTGTTCCTCTGTCTCAGTGTGTGTGTTGTTCCTCTGTCTCAGTGTGTGCTGTTCCTCTGTCTCAGTGTGTGTTGTTCCTCTGTCTCAGTGTGTGTGTTGTTCCTCTGTCTCAGTGTGTGCTGTTCCTCTGTCTCAGTGTGTGTTGTTCCTCTGTCTCAGTGTGTGTGTTGTTCCTCTGTCTCAGTGTGTGTGTTGTTCCTCTGTCTCAGTGTGTGTTGTTCCTCTGTCTCAGTGTGTGTTGTTCCTCTGTCTCAGTGTGTGTTGTTCCTCTGTCTCAGTGTGTGTTGTTCCTCTGTCTCAGTGTGTGCTGTTCCTCCGTCTCAGTGTGTGCTGTTCCTCTGTCTCAGTGTGTGTGTTGTTCCTCTGTCTCAGTGTGTGTTGTTCCTCTGTCTCAGTGTGTGTTGTTCCTCTGTCTCAGTGTGTGTGTTGTTCCTCTGTCTCAGTGTGTGTGTTGTTCCTCTGTCTCAGTGTGTGTTGTTCCTCTGTCTCAGTGTGTTTTGTTCCTCCGTCTCAGTGTGTGTTGTTCCTCTGTCTCAGTGTGTGTTGTTCCTCTGTCTCAGTGTGTGTTGTTCCTCTGTCTCAGTGTGTGTTGTTCCTCTGTCTCAGTGTGTTTTGTTCCTCCGTCTCAGTGTGTGTTGTTCCTCTGTCTCAGTGTGTGTTGTTCCTCCGTCTCAGTGTGTGTTGTTCCTCCGTCTCAGTGTGTGTTGTTCCTCTGTCTCAGTGTGTGTTGTTCCTCTGTCTCAGTGTGTGTTGTTCCTCCGTCTCAGTGTGTGTCGTTCCTCCGTCCCCATCAAGTGAGCCTGTGATATTCTGTCAGGTTTCATGATTCAATATATGAGAGATAATGGAAGCAGATGTGAGTAAGAAGAGAGAGGAGAGGATAGAAAATGAAGCAGAAGGGAGTAGGAAGAGAGAGGAGAGGAGAGATAATGGAAGCAGAAGGGAGTAGGAAGAGAGAGGAGAGATAATGGAAGCAGAAGGGAGTATGAAGAGAGAGGAGAGATAATGGAAGCAGAAGGGAGTAGGAAGAGAGATGAGAGGAGATATAATGGAAGCAGAAGGGAGTAGGAAGAGAGAGGAGAGATAATGGAAGCAGAAGGGAGTAGGAAGAGAGAGGAGAGGAGAGATAATGGAAGCAGAAGGGAGTAGGAAGAGAGAGGAGAGATAATGGAAGCAGAAGGGAGTATGAAGAGAGAGGAGAGATAATGGAAGCAGAAGGGAGTAGGAAGAGAGAGGAGAGATAATGGAAGCAGAAGGGAGTATGAAGAGAGAGGAGAGATAATGGAAGCAGAAGGGAGTATGAAGAGAGAGGAGAGATAATGGAAGCAGAAGGGAGTAGGAAGAGAGAGGAGAGGAGAGATAAAGGTAGCAGAAGGGAGTAGGAAGAGAGAGGAGAGGAGAGATAATGGAAGCAGAAGGGAGTAGGAAGAGAGAGGAGAGATAATGGAAGCAGAAGGGAGTAGGAAGAGAGAGGAGAGGAGAGATAAAGGTAGCAGAAGGGAGTAGGAAGAGAGATGAGAGGAGAGATAATGGAAGCAGACGGGAGTTTTAGGAGAGGACAGCAGAAAATACAGTGGCTCTTGACTCTCTTGACTCTCACTTGTTGTGTGTGTGTGTGGGGGGGGGGGGGGGGGGGCACGCCGGTCTGAGCCAATCATAAGTCAATTTGAGAGCAGCACCGATTAAGTAGCAGAGTTTACCCAGCCAGTCAAGAGGGAGGAAGGGATGGAGAGAGAAATGGAGAGTGAGCATAGCCCGTACCAGAGAGGGAGAGGGAGCATAGCCCGTACCAGAGAGAAAGAGGGAGCATAGCCCGTACCAGAGAGGGAGAGGGAGCATAGCCCGTACCAGAGAGGAAGAGGGAGCATAGCCCGTACCAGAGAGGGAGAATAGCCCGTACCAGAGAGGAAGAGGGAGCATAGCCCGTACCAGAGAGGGAGAATAGCCCGTACCAGAGAGGGAGAGGGAGCATAGCCCGTACCAGAGAGGGAGAATAGCCCGTACCAGAGAGAGAGAGAGAGCATAGCCCGTACCAGAGAGGGAGAATAGCCCGTACCAGAGAGGGAGAGGGAGCATAGCCCGTACCAGAGAGGGAGAATAGCCCGTACCAGAGAGGGAGCATAGCCCGTACCAGAGAGGGAGAGGGAGCATAGCCCGTACCAGAGAGGGAGAATAGCCCGTACCAGAGAGGGAGAATAGCCCGTACCAGAGAGGGAGAGGGAGAATAGCCCGTACCAGAGAGGGAGAGGGAGCATAGCCCGTACCAGAGAGAGAGAGGGAGCATAGCCCGTACCAGAGAGAGATGGAGAGGGAGCATAGCTGTACCAGAGAGGGAGCATAGCCCGTACCAGAGAGGGAGAGGGAGCATAGCCCGTACCAGAGAGGGAGAGGGAGCATAGCCCGTACCAGAGAGGAAGAGGGAGCATAGCCCGTACCAGAGAGGGAGAGGGAGCATAGCCCGTACCAGAGAGGAAGAGGGAGCATAGCCCGTACCAGAGAGGGAGAATAGCCCGTACCAGAGAGGAAGAGGGAGCATAGCCCGTACCAGAGAGGGAGAATAGCCCGTACCAGAGAGGGAGAGGGAGCATAGCCCGTACCAGAGAGGGAGAATAGCCCGTACCAGAGAGAGAGAGGGAGCATAGCCCGTACCAGAGAGGGAGAATAGCCCGTACCAGAGAGGGAGAGGGAGCATAGCCCGTACCAGAGAGGGAGAATAGCCCGTACCAGAGAGGGAGAATAGCCCGTACCAGAGAGGGAGAGGGAGCATAGCCCGTACCAGAGAGGGAGAATAGCCCGTACCAGAGAGGGAGAATAGCCCGTACCAGAGAGGGAGCATAGCCCGTACCAGAGAGGGAGAGGGAGCATAGCCCGTACCAGAGAGGGAGCATAGCCCGTACCAGAGAGGGAGAATAGCCCGTACCAGAGAGGGAGAATAGCCCGTACCAGAGAGGGAGAGGGAGCATAGCCCGTACCAGAGAGAGAGAGGGAGCATAGCCCGTACCAGAGAGAGATGGAGAGGGAGCATAGCTGTACCAGAGAGGGAGCATAGCCCGTACCAGAGAGGGAGAGGGAGCATAGCCCGTACCAGAGAGGGAGAGGGAGCATAGCCCGTACCAGAGAGGGAGCATAGCCCGTACCAGAGAGGGAGCATCGCCCGTACCAGAGAGGGAGAGGGAGCATAGCCCGTACCAGAGAGGGAGAATAGCCCGTACCAGAGAGGGAGAGGGAGCATAGCCCGTACCAGAGAGGGAGAGGGAGCATAGCCCGTACCAGAGAGGGAGCATCGCCCGTACCAGAGAGGGAGAGGGAGCATCGCCCGTACCAGAGAGGGAGAATAGCCCGTACCAGAGAGGGAGAGGGAGCATAGCCCGTACCAGAGAGGGAGAGGGAGCATAGCCCGTACCAGAGAGGGAGCATCGCCCGTACCAGAGAGGGAGAGGGAGCATAGCCCGTACCAGAGAGGGAGAATAGCCCGTACCAGAGAGGGAGAGGGAGCATAGCCCGTACCAGAGAGGGAGAGGGAGCATAGCCCGTACCAGAGAGGGAGAATAGCCCGTACCAGAGAGGGAGAGGGAGCATAGCCCGTACCAGAGAGGAAGAGGGAGCATAGCCCGTACCAGAGAGGGAGAGGGAGCATAGCCCGTACCAGAGAGGGAGAGGGAGCATAGCCCGTACCAGAGAGGGAGCATAGCCCGTACCAGAGAGGGAGCATAGCCCGTACCAGAGAGGGAGCATAGCCCGTACCAGAGAGGGAGAGGGAGCATAGCCCGTACCAGAGAGGGAGCATAGCCCGTACCAGAGAGGGAGAGGGAGCATAGCCCGTACCAGAGAGGGAGCATAGCCCGTACCAGAGAGGGAGCATAGCCCGTACCAGAGAGGGAGCATAGCCCGTATCAGAGAGGGAGCATAGCCCGTATCAGAGAGGGAGCATAGCCCGTACCAGAGAGGGAGAGGGAGCATAGCCCATACCAGAGAGGGAGCATAGCTGTACCAGAGAGGGAGCATAGCCCGTACCAGAGAGGGAGAGGGAGCATAGCCCGTACCAGAGAGGGAGCATAGCCCGTACCAGAGAGGGAGCATAGCCCGTACCAGAGAGGGAGAGGGAGCATAGCCCGTACCAGAGAGGGAGAGGGAGCATAGCCCATACCAGAGAGGGAGAGGGAGCATAGCCCGTACCAGAGAGGGAGAGGGAGCATAGCCCGTACCAGAGAGGGAGAGGGAGCATAGCCCGTACCAGAGAGGGAGAGGGAGCATAGCCCGTACCAGAGAGGAAGCATAGCCCGTACCAGAGAGGGAGCATAGCCCGTACCAGAGAGGGAGCATAGCCCATACCAGAGAGGGAGCATAGCCCTTACCAGAGAGGGAGCATAGCCCGTACCAGAGAGGGAGGGGGAGCATAGCTGTACCAGAGAGGGAGAGGGAGCATAGCCCGTACCAGAGAGGGAGAGGGAGCATAGCCCGTACCAGAGAGGGAGAGGGAGCATAGCCCGTACCAGAGAGGGAGAGGGAGCATAGCCCGTACCAGAGAGGGAGCATAGCCCGTACCAGAGAGGGAGCATAGCCCGTACCAGAGAGGGAGCATAGCCCGTACCAGAGAGGGAGAGGGAGCATAGCCCGTACCAGAGAGGGAGAGGGAGCATAGCCCGTACCAGAGAGGGAGCATAGCCCGTACCAGAGAGGGAGCATAGCCCGTATCAGAGAGGGAGCTTAGCCCGTACCAGAGAGGAAGAGGATGGAGAGAGAGAGGGGGTGGAGAGAGAGGGGGTGGAGAGAGAGAGGGGTGGAGAGAGAGAGGGGGTGGAGAGAGAGAGGGGGTGGAGAGAGAGAGGGGGTGGAGAGAGAGAGGGTGGAGAGAGAGAGGGGGTGGAGAGAGAGAGGGGGGATGGAGAGAGAGAGGGGGGATGGAGAGAGAGAGGG
>NW_026600499.1:52560-55060 GCF_029448725.1 Salvelinus fontinalis
TCAACTAACTGTAATCTGTCTCCTTATCAACTAACTGGAATATGTCTCCTTATCAACTAACTGTAATCTGTCTCCATATCAACTAACTGTAATATGTCTCCATATCAACTAACTGTAATCTGTCTCCATATCCACTAACTGTAATCTGTCTCCATATCCACTAACTGTAATCTCTCCATATCATCTAACTGTAATCTGTCTCCATATCAACTAACTGTAATCTGTCTCCATATCAACTAACTGTAATCAGTCATCATATCAACTAACTGTAATCTGTCTCCCTCAGTCTCCATATCCACTAACTGTAATCTGTCTCCATATCCACTAACTGTAATCAGTCTCCATATCAACTAACTGTAATAAGTCTCCTTATCCACTAACTGTAATCTGTCTCCCTCAGTCTCCATATCAACTAACTGTAATCAGTCTCCTTATCAACTAACTATAATCTGTCTCCTTATCAACTAACTGTAATCAGTCTCCTTATCAACTAACTGTAATATGTCTCCATATCAACTAACTGTAATCTGTCTCCTTATCAACTAACTGTAATCTACTCCCTCAGTCTCCTTATCAACTAACTGTAATCTGTCTCCATATCAACTAACTGTAATTTGTCTCCATATCAACTAACTGTAATCTGTCTCCATATCAACTAACTGTAATCTGTCTCCCTCAGTCTCCATACCAACTAACTGTAATCTGTCTCCCTCAATCTCCATACCAACTAACTGTAATCTGTCTCCCTCAGTCTCCATACCAACTAACTCTAATCTGTCTCCCTCAGTCTCCATACCAACTAACTGTAATCAGTCTCCATATCAACTAACTGTAATCAGTCTCCATATCAACTAACTGTAATATGTCTCCATATCAACTAACTGTAATATGTCTCCTTATCAACTAACTGTAATATGTCTCCTTATCAACTAACTGTAATATGTCTCCTTATCAACTAACTGTAATCTGTTTCCATATCAACTAACTGTAATCAGTCTCCATATCAACTAACTGTAATATGTCTCCTTATCAACTAACTGTAATCTGTCTCCATATCAACTAACTGTAATATGTCTCCTTATCAACTAACTGTAATCTGTCTCCCTCAGTCTCCTTATCAACTAACTGTAATCTGTCTCCCTCAGTCTCCTTATCAACTAACTGTAATCTGTCTCCATATCAACTAACTGTAATCTGTCTCCATATCAACTAACTGTAATCTGTCTCCATATCAACTAACTGTAATCTGTCTCCCTCAGTCTCCTTATCAACTAACTGTAATCTGTCTCCTTATCAACTAACTGTAATCTGTCTCCTTATCAACTAACTGTAATCTGTCTCCATATCAACTAACTGTAATCTGTCTCCATATCAACTAACTGTAATCTGTCTCCATATCCACTAACTGTAATCTGTCTCCATATCCACTAACTGTAATCTCTCCATATCATCTAACTGTAATCTGTCTCCATATCAACTAACTGTAATCTGTCTCCATATCAACTAACTGTAATCAGTCTCCATATCAACTAACTGTAATCTGTCTCCCTCAGTCTCCATATCCACTAACTGTAATCTGTCTCCATATCCACTAACTGTAATCAGTCTCCATATCAACTAACTGTAATCTGGCTCCTTATCCACTAACTGTAATCTGTCTCCCTCAGTCTCCATATCAACTAACTGTAATCAGTCTCCTTATCAACTAACTATAATCTGTCTCCTTATCAACTAACTGTAATATGTCTCCTTATCAACTAACTGTAATATGTCTCCATATCAACTAACTGTAATCTGTCTCCTTATCAACTAACTGTAATCTACTCCCTCAGTCTCCTTATCAACTAACTGTAATCTGTCTCCATATCAACTAACTGTAATTTGTCTCCATATCAACTAACTGTAATCTGTCTCCATATCAACTAACTGTAATCTGTCTCCCTCAGTCTCCTTATCAACTAACTGTAATATGTCTCCTTATCAACTAACTGTAATCTGTCTCCATATCAACTAACTGTAATATGTCTCCTTATCAACTAACTGTAATCTGTCTCCATATCAACTAACTGTAATCTGTCTCCATATCAACTAACTGTAATCTGTCTCCATATCCACTAACTGTAATCTGTCTCCATATCCACTAACTGTAATCTGGCTCCATATCCACTAACTGTAATCTCTCCATATCATCTAACTGTAATCTGTCTCCATATCAACTAAATGTAATCTGTCTCCATATCAACTAACTGTAATCAGTCTCCATATCAACTAACTGTAATCTGTCTCCCTCAGTCTCCATATCCACTAACTGTAATCTGTCTCCATATCCACTAACTGTAATCAGTCTCCATATCAACTAACTGTAATATGTCTCCTTATCCACTAACAGTAATCTGTCTCCCTCAGTCTCCATATCAACTAACTGTAATCAGTCTCCATATCAACTAACTGTAATATGTCTCCATATCAACTAACTGTAATCTGTCTCCATATCAACTAA
>NW_026600499.1:60060-98920 GCF_029448725.1 Salvelinus fontinalis
CGGTGACCTCGTGTTGCCTTCCACTTTGACTAACGTCGGTGATCTCGTGTTGCCTTCCACTTCGACTAACGTAGGCGATCTCGTGTTGCCTTCCACTTCGACTAACGTCGGTGACCTCGTGTTGCCTTCCACTTCGACTAACGTCAGTGACCTCGTGTTGCCTTCCACTTCGACTAACGTCGGTGATCTCGTGTTGCCTTCCACTTCGACTAACGTCGGTGACCTCGTGTTTCCTTCCACGTCAACTAACGTCGGTGACCTCGTGTTGCCTTCCACGTCGACTAACGTCGGTGACCTCGTGTTGCCTTCGACTAACGTCGGTGACCTCGTGTTTCCTTCCACTTCGACTAACGTCGGTGATCTCGTGTTGCCTTCCACTTCGACTAACGTCGATGACCTCGTGTTTCCTTCCACTTCGACTAACGTCGGTGGCCTCGTGTTGCCTTCCACGTCGACTAACGTCGGTGACCTCGTGTTGCCTTCCACTTTGACTAACGTCGGTGACCTCGTGTTTCCTTCGACTAACGTCGGTGACCTCGTGTTGCCTTCGACTAACGTCGGTGACCTCGTGTTTCCTTCCACGTCAACTAACGTCGGTGACCTCGTGTTGCCTTCCACGTCGACTAACGTCGGTGACCTCGTGTTGCCTTCCACTTCGACTAACGTCGGTGACCTCGTGTTTCCTTCCACTTCGACTAACGTCGGTGACCTCGTGTTGCCTTCCACTTCGACTAACGTCGGTGACCTCGTGTTGCCTTCCACTTCGACTAACGTCGGTGACCTCGTGTTGCCTTCCACTTCGACTAACGTCGGTGACCTCGTGTTGCCTTCCACTTCGACTAACGTCGGTGACCTCGTGTTGCCTTCCACTTCGACTAACGTCGGTGACCTCGTGTTTCCTTCGACTAACGTCGGTGACCTCGTGTTGCCTTCGACTAACGTCGGTGACCTCGTGTTGCCTTCGACTAACGTCGGTGACCTCGTGTTGCCTTCGACTAACGTCGGTGACCTCGTGTTGCCTTCCACTTCGACTAACGTCGGTGACCTCGTGTTGCCTTCCACTTCGACTAACGTCGGTGACCTCGTGTTGCCTTCCACTTCGACTAACGTCGGTGACCTCGTGTTTCCTTCGACTAACGTCGGTGACCTCGTGTTGCCTTCGACTAACGTCGGTGACCTCGTGTTGCCTTCGACTAACGTCGGTGACCTCGTGTTGCCTTCCACTTCGACTAACGTCGGTGACCTCGTGTTGCCTTCCACTTCGACTAACGTCGGTGACCTCGTGTTGCCTTCCACTTCGACTAACGTCGGTGACCTCGTGTTTCCTTCGACTAACGTCGGTGACCTCGTGTTGCCTTCGACTAACGTCGGTGACCTCGTGTTGCCTTCGACTAACGTCGGTGACCTCGTGTTGCCTTCCACTTCGACTAACGTCGGTGACCTCGTGTTGCCTTCCACTTCGACTAACGTCGGTGACCTCGTGTTTCCTTCCACTTCGACTAACGTCGGTGACCTCGTGTTGCCTTCCACTTCGACTAACGTCGGTGACCTCGTGTTTCCTTCGACTAACGTCGGTGACCTCGTGTTGCCTTCCACTTCGACTAACGTCGGTGACCTCGTGTTGCCTTCCACTTCGACTAACGTCGGTGACCTCGTGTTTCCTTCGACTAACGTCGGTGACCTCGTGTTGCCTTCCACTTCGACTAACGTCGGTGACCTCGTGTTTCCTTCGACTAACGTCGGTGACCTCGTGTTGCCTTCCACTTCAACTAACGTCGGTGACCTCGTGTTTCCTTCCACTTCGACTAACGTCGGTGACCTCGTGTTTCCTTCGACTAACGTCGGTGACCTCGTGTTGCCTTCCACGTCGACTAACGTCGGTGACCTCGTGTTTCCCGTTCACCTGAGGCGTTGTATTTGATTTGCTTTCCGAAACCGACGCCACGTTTCCCTCTGATACACAGAGTAATCAATGTGCCTCTGAGATTCATGACACATCTTCCACCTTAGAAGACGTGATCATTTAGCTGCTCTGAGCGTCTGTCAACATCTATAAGATGGACAGAAAAGCAATGAGGAAGGGTTACGTTTGTTAGACGTTTGGAAATGACCAGTGAATTGAGTTTCGAAGTGCTGACATCCATCAACGTCACCTGTGAGATTCACAGCTGTTATTACTGTCAACAAGAAGTGGGAGAAAAACACCTGGTGTTGTAGCCAGTCCACGTTCACAGTGATAGAACACCACCTTGTGATGTAGCCAGTCCACGTTCACAGTGATAGAAAACCACCTGATGATGTAGCCAGTCCACGTTCACAGTGATAGTAAACCACCTGATGATGTAGCCAGTCCACGTTCACAGTGATAGAAAACCACCTGATGATGTAGCCAGTCCACGTTCACAGTGATAGAAAACCACCTGATGATGTAGCCAGTCCACGTTCACAGTGATAGAAAACCACCTGATGATGTAGCCAGTCCACGTTCACAGTGATAGAAAACCACCTGATGATGTAGCCAGTCCACGTTCACAGTGATAGAAAACCACCTGATGATGTAGCCAGTCCACGTTCACAGTGATAGAAAACCACCTGATGATGTAGCCAGTCCACGTTCACAGTGATAGAAAACCACCTGATGATGTAGCCAGTCCACGTTCACAGTGATAGTAAAGTAGGATGTGAAGTTGGAGGTTCACATACGCTCCTCTCTCTCTGTCTCTCTCTCTCTCTCTGTCTCTCTCTCTCTCTCTCTCTCTCTCTCTCTCTCTCTCCTCTCCTCTCTCTCCTGTCTCTCCTCTCCCTTCTCTCTCTCTCTCCTCTCTCTCTCTTTCTCTCTCTGTTATTACTCTCCTCCCATTCTCCCTCAGTCTCTCTCCTCTCTCCCCCCTCTCTCTTCTCTCTCTCTCTCTATCTCTCTCTCTCTATCTCTCTCTCTCTCTATCTCTGTCTCTCTCTCTCTCTCTCTCTCTCTCTCTCTCTCTCTCTCTGGGGGAGTGAGGGTGGAGGAGTGGTGAAGGAGATAGATGGAGTAGTGTATGTGAATGTCCTACTTCACCTTGCCCCGGCCTCTACAATTAGACAGTTCTCCAGAAATAGAGAGATGAGAGGCAGATGAAGGTAACAGGCTCTCTCCTCCTCTTACCCTTCCCTCTCTCCTTGGGAGAGTTAGAGCTCAAGCTCTGAAGACTCATTACCTGCGAGCCATCAGGATGGGTCGAGTGCAGGAGGACATTACCAGGATATTCATATCCCAGAGCTGGGGACTACAAGTTACACCCTGATCTGGATCTGCTGCTCTCAGCCCATGGAGCTGGGTGGGGCTTCCTCAGCACAGTAGGGGAAGGACAGGATAGAATGGAGAGGAATCTATGATTCTATTCCAGTCAGACTAACTAGACCAAACAGGACAGGATAGAATGGAGATGATTCTATTCCAGCCAGACTAACTAGACCAACTAGGACAGGATAGAATGCAGATGATTCTATTCCAGTCAGACTAACTAGACCAACCAGGACAGATTGAGACCCAGTCTGTAAATGAGACGTTGGAGGGTCTATAGGACTCTGGTCTAAAGGAGATGAGACATGACTGTTGGAGGGTCTATAGGGCTCTGGTCTAAAGGAGATGAGACATGACTGTTGGAGGATCTATAGGACTCTGGTCTAAAGGAGATGAGACATGACTGTTGGAGGGACTCTGGTCTAAAGGAGATGAGACATGACTGTTGGAGGGTCTATAGGACTCTGGTCTAAAGGAGATGAGACATGACTGTTGGAGGGACTCTGGTCTAAAGGAGATGAGACATGACTGTTGGAGGGTCTATAGGACTGGTCTAAAGGAGATGAGACATGACTGTTGGAGGGTCTATAGGGCTCTGGTCTAAAGGAGATGAGACATGACTGTTGGAGGGTCTATAGGGCTCTGGTCTAAAGGAGATGAGACATGACTGTTGGAGGGTCTATAGGACTCTGGTCTAAAGGAGATGAGACATGACTGTTGGAGGGTCTATAGGACTCTGGTCTAAAGGAGATGAGACATGACTGTTGGAGGGTCTATAGGGCTCTGGTCTAAAGGAGATGAGACATGACTGTTGGAGGGTCTATAGGGCTCTGGTCTAAAGGAGATGAGACATGACTGTTGGAGGGGCTCTGGTCTAAAGGAGATGAGACATGACTGTTGGAGGGTCTATAGGGCTCTGGTCTAAAGGAGATGAGACATGACTGTTGGAGGGTCTATAGGACTCTGGTCTAAAGGAGATGAGACATGACTGTTGGAGGGGCTCTGGTCTAAAGGAGATGAGACATGACTGTTGGAGGGTCTATAGGACTCTGGTCTAAAGGAGATGAGACATGACTGTTGGAGGGTCTATAGGGCTCTGGTCTAAAGGAGATGAGACATGACTGTTGGAGGGTCTATAGGGCTCTGGTCTAAAGGAGATGAGACATGACTGTTGGAGGGACTCTGGTCTAAAGGAGATGAGACATGACTGTTGGAGGGTCTATAGGACTCTGGTCTAAAGGAGATGAGACATGACTGTTGGAAGGTCTATAGGACTCTGGTCTAAAGGAGATGAGACATGACTGTTGGAGGGTCTATAGGACTCTGGTCTAAAGGAGACGAGACATGACTGTTGGAGGGTCTCTGGTCTAAAGGAGATGAGACATGACTGTTGGAGGGTCTATAGGACTCTGGTCTAAAGGAGATCAGACATGACTGTTGGAGGGTCTATAGGACTCTGGTCTAAAGGAGATGAGACATGACTGTTGGAGGGGCTCTGGTCTAAAGGAGATGAGACATGACTGTTGGAGGGTCTATAGGGCTCTGGTCTAAAGGAGATGAGACATGACTGTTGGAGGGGCTCTGGTCTAAAGGAGATGAGACATGACTGTTGGAGGGTCTATAGGGCTCTGGTCTAAAGGAGATGAGACATGACTGTTGGAGGGTCTATAGGGCTCTGGTCTAAAGGAGATGAGACATGACTGTTGGAGGGTCTAAAGGACTCTGGTCTAAAGGAGATGAGACATGACTGTTGGAGGGTCTATAGGACTCTGGTCTAAAGGAGATGAGACATGACTGTTGGAGGGTCTATAGGGCTCTGGTCTAAAGGAGATGAGACATGACTGTTGGAGGGTCTATAGGGCTCTGGTCTAAAGGAGATGAGACATGACTGTTGGAGGGTCTATAGGACTCTGGTCTAAAGGAGATGAGACATGACTGTTGGAGGGTCTATAGGGCTCTGGTCTAAAGGAGATGAGACATGACTGTTGGAGGGTCTATAGGACTCTGGTCTAAAGGAGATGAGACATGACTGTTGGAGGGTCTATAGGACTCTGGTCTAAAGGAGATGAGACATGACTGTTGGAGGGGCTCTGGTCTAAAGGAGATGAGACATGACTGTTGGAGGGTCTATAGGGCTCTGGTCTAAAGGAGATGAGACATGACTGTTGGAGGGACTCTGGTCTAAAGGAGATGAGACATGACTGTTGGAGGGTCTATAGGGCTCTGGTCTAAAGGAGATGAGACATGACTGTTGGAGGGTCTATAGGACTCTGGTCTAAAGGAGATGAGACATGACTGTTGGAGGGTCTATAGGACTCTGGTCTAAAGGAGATGAGACATGACTGTTGGAGGGGCTCTGGTCTAAAGGAGATGAGACATGACTGTTGGAGGGGCTCTGGTCTAAAGGAGATGAGACATGACTGTTGGAGGGACTATAGGACTCTGGTCTAAAGGAGATGAGACATGACTGTTGGAGGGGCTCTGGTCTAAAGGAGATGAGACATGACTGTTGGAGGGTCTATAGGACTCTGGTCTAAAGGAGATGAGACATGACTGTTGGAGGGGCTCTGGTCTAAAGGAGATGAGACATGACTGTTGTAGGGTCTATAGGGCTCTGGTCTAAAGGAGATGAGACATGACTGTTGGAGGGACCGTACTGCTGAATGGAAACACCTATTTGCTACAGACTATTTTAATAAATATCTTATATTTACACAAAGCAAGAGAGCGATGTAGACAGAGCTATGAGTCTCACCATGGCAACATGAATTGTCTGATGATCTGCACCTATAGCTGAACTGTGTTGTTATAGTGGACACTCCAGTGTGTTGTTGTAGTGGACACTCCAGTGTGTTTGTTGTAGTGGACACTCCAGTGTGTTGTTGTAGTGGACACTCCAGTGTGTTGTTGTAGTGGACACTCCAGTGTGTTGTTGTAGTGGACACTCCAGTGTGTTGTTGTAGTGGACACTCCAGTGTGTTGTTTGTAGTGAACACTCCAGTGTGTTGTTGTAGTGGACACTCCGGTGTGTTGTTGTAGTGGACACTCCAGTGCGTTGTTGTAGTGAACACTCCGGTGTGTTGCTGTAGTGGACACTCCGGTGTGTTGTTATAGTGGACACTCCAGTGTGTTGTTATAGTGGACACTCCGGTGTGTTGTTGTAGTGGACACTCCAGTGTGTTGTTGTAGTGGACACTCCAGTGTGTTGTTGTAGCGGACACTCCAGTGTGTTGTTGTAGTGGACACTCTAGTGTGTTGTTGTAGTGGACACTCCAGTGTGTTTGTTGTAGTGGACACTCCAGTGTGTTGTTGTAGTGGACACTCCAGTGTGTTGTTGTAGTGGACACTCCAGTGTGTTTATAGTGGACACTCCAGTGTGTTGTTGTAGTGGACACTCCAGTGTGTTTATAGTGGACACTCCACTGTATTTATAGTGGACACTCCACTGTGTTTATAGTGGACACTCCAGTGTGTTGTAGACACTCTGAGTCAGAGGACCTCCTCACATCACACAGGGAACGAGGTCTGCTAGTGTTCACTTAAATGGCAGCTAATGGCTCAACCTGCCTGCCTCTCAAATCTGCGTCAACATTTACCCTCACCCCTTCGCCCGCTAGGCAGACACACACACACACACACACACACACACACACACACACACACACACACTTCCCCCGGCAGTCAGACCGCCTGCAGTGGATTGAGCCTTGAACTCTGGGTGTGTGCAGTGTGTCATGACGTTACACCGGCAACCTTTCAGAGAGGGAGTGTTTTGCTCTACTCTGCACAGCACACACACACACACACACACACACACACACACACACACACACACACACACACACAGCGCCTGCTCACTCAACCGTTAGATGGAAGGAGACCCACGGCGAAGGAAGCCTGGAATCTGACAGGAATCCAATTGGCCGTGTCTAATGGTTCCACTTCTGGGGGGAGACAAAAGGGGGGAGGGAAGGGGGGACGCACTACCTTCTCCTCCTCGGAGAGACTCTCTCGCTCTGTTGGTTCCCCACGTTACCCTAAAGATGTGACGAGGAGACTCTCTCGCTCTGTTGGTTCCCCACGTTACCCTAAAGATGTGACGAGGAGACTCTCTCGCTCTGTTGGTTCCCTACGTTACCCTAAAGATGTGACGAGGAGACTCTCTCGCTCCGTCGGTTCCCCACGTTACCCTAAAGATGTGACGAGGAGACTCTCTCTCTCTGTTGGTTCCCTACGTTACCCTAAAGATGTGACGAGGAGACTCTCTCGCTCTGTTGGCTCCCTACGTTACCCTAAAGATGTGACGAGGAGACTCTCGCTCCGTTGGTTCCCTACGTTACCCTAAAGATGTGACGAGGAGACTCTCGCTCTGTTGGTTCCCCACGTTACCATAAAGATGTGACGAGGAGACTCTCTCTCTGTTGGTTCCCCACGTTACCCTAAAGATGTGACGAGGAGACTCTCTCTCTGTTGGTTCCCCACGTTACCCTAAAGATGTGACGAGGAGACTCTCTCTCTCTGTTGGTTCCCTACGTTACCCTAAAGATGTGACGAGGAGACTCTCTCGCTCTGTTGGTTCCCTACGTTACCCTAAAGATGTGACGAGGAGACTCTCGTTCCGTTGGTTCCCTACGTTACCCTAAAGATGTGACGAGGAGACTCTCTCTCTGTTGGTTCCCCACGTTACCCTAAAGATGTGATGAGGAGACTCTCTCGCTCTGTTGGTTCCCTACGTTACCCTAAAGATGTGACGAGGATACTCTCTCTCTCTGTTGGTTCCCTACGTTACCCTAAAGATGTGACGAGGAGACTCTCGCTCCGTTGGTTCCCTACGTTACCCTAAAGATGTGACGAGGAGACTCTCGCTCTGTTGGTTCCCTACGTTACCCTAAAGATGTGACGAGGAGACTCTCTCTCTCTGTTGGTTCCCTACGTTACCCTAAAGATGTGACGAGGAGACTCTCTCTCTGTTGGTTCCCCACGTTACCCTAAAGATGTGACGAGGAGACTCTCTCTCTGTTGGTTCCCCACGTTACCCTAAAGATGTGACGAGGAGACTCTCTCTCTGTTGGTTCCCTACGTTACCCTAAAGATGTGACGAGGAGACTCTCGCTTCGTTGGTTCCCCACGTTACCCTAAAGATGTGACGAGGAGACTCTCGCTCCGTTGGTTCCCTACGTTACCCTAAAGATGTGACGAGGAGACTCTCGCTCTGTTGGTTCCCCACGTTACCCTAAAGATGTGACGAGGAGACTCTCTCTCTCTGTTGGTTCCCTACGTTACCCTAAAGATGTGATGAGGAGACTCTCTCTCTGTTGGTTCCCTACGTTACCCTAAAGATGTGACGAGTAGACTCTCTCTGTTGGTTCCCTACGTTACCCTAAAGATGTGATGAGGAGACTCTTGCTCTGTTGGTTCCCTACGTTACCCTAAAGATGTGACGAGGAGACTCTCTCTCTCTGTTGGTTCCCCACGTTACCCTAAAGATGTGACGAGGAGACTCTCTCGCTCTGTCTGTTCCCTACGTTACCCTAAAGATGTGACGAGGAGACTCTCTCCCTCTGTTGGTTCCCTACGTTACCCTAAAGATGTGATGAGGAGACTCTCTCTCTGTTGGTTCCCTACGTTACCCTAAAGATGTGATGAGGAGACTCTCGCTCTGTTGGTTCCCTACGTTACCCTAAAGATGTGACGAGGAGACTATCTCGCTCTGTTGGTTCCCCACGTTACCCTAAAGATGTGACGAGGAGACTCTCGTTCTGTTGGTTCCCCACGTTACCCTAAAGATGTGACGAGGAGACTCTCTCTCTCTGTTGGTTCCCTACGTTACCCTAAAGATGTGACGAGGAGACTCTCTCGCTCTGTTGGCTCCCTACGTTACCCTAAAGATGTGACGAGGAGACTCTCGCTCCGTTGGTTCCCTACGTTACCCTAAAGATGTGACGAGGAGACTCTCGCTCTGTTGGTTCCCCACGTTACCCTAAAGATGTGACGAGGACACTCTCTCTCTGTTGGTTCCCCACGTTACCCTAAAGATGTGACGAGGAGACTCTCTCTCTGTTGGTTCCCCACGTTACCCTAAAGATGTGACGAGGAGACTCTCGCTCTGTTGGTTCCCCACGTTACCCTAAAGATGTGACGAGGAGACTCTATCGCTCTGTTGGTTCCCCACGTTACCCTAAAGATGTGACGAGGAGACTCTCGCTCCGTTGGTTCCCCACGTTACCCTAAAGATGTGACGAGGAGACTCTCTCGCTCTGTTGGTTCCCTACGTTACCCTAAAGATGTGACGAGGAGACTCTCGCTCTGTTGGTTCCCCACGTTACCCTAAAGATGTGACGAGGAGACTCTCTCTCTGTTGGTTCCCCACGTTACCCTAAAGATGTGACGAGGAGACTCTCTCGCTCCGTTGGGTCCCTACGTTACCCTAAAGATGTGACGAGGAGACTCTCTCGCTCTGTCTGTTCCCTACGTTACCCTAAAGATGTGACGAGGAGACTCTCTCCCTCTGTTGGTTCCCTACGTTACCCTAAAGATGTGATGAGGAGACTCTCTCTCTGTTGGTTCCCTACGTTACCCTAAAGATGTGATGAGGAGACTCTCGCTCTGTTGGTTCCCTACGTTACCCTAAAGATGTGACGAGGAGACTATCTCGCTCTGTTGGTTCCCCACGTTACCCTAAAGATGTGACGAGGAGACTCTCATTCTGTTGGTTCCCCACGTTACCCTAAAGATGTGACGAGGAGACTCTCTCTCTCTGTTGGTTCCCTACGTTACCCTAAAGATGTGACGAGGAGACTCTCTCGCTCTGTTGGCTCCCTACGTTACCCTAAAGATGTGACGAGGAGACTCTTGCTCCGTTGGTTCCCTACGTTACCCTAAAGATGTGACGAGGAGACTCTCGCTCTGTTGGTTCCCCACATTACCCTAAAGATGTGACGAGGAGACTCTCTCTCTGTTGGTTCCCCACGTTACCCTAAAGATGTGACGAGGAGACTCTCTCTCTGTTGGTTCCCCACGTTACCCTAAAGATGTGACGAGGAGACTCTCGCTCTGTTGGTTCCCCACGTTACCCTAAAGATGTGACGAGGAGACTCTCTCTCTCTCTGTTGGTTCCCTACGTTACCCTAAAGATGTGATGAGGAGACTCTCTCGCTCTGTTGGTTCCCTACGTTACCCTAAAGATGTGATGAGGAGACTCTCGCTCTGTTGGTTCCCTACGTTACCCTAAAGATGTGACGAGGAGACTCTCGCTCCGTTGGTTCCCTACGTTACCCTAAAGATGTGACGAGGAGACTCTCGTTCTGTTGGTTCCCCACGTTACCCTAAAGATGTGACGAGGAGACTCTCTCGCTCTGTTGGTTCCCTACGTTACCCTAAAGATGTGACGAGGAGACTCTCTCTCTCCGTTGGTTCACTACGTTACCCTAAAGATGTGACGAGGAGACTCTCTCGCTCTGTTGGTTCCATACGTTACCCTAAAGATGTGACGAGGAGACTCTCTCGCTCCGTTGGTTCCCTACGTTACCCTAAAGATGTGACGAGGAGACTCTCTCGCTCTGTTGGTTCCCCACATTACCCTAAAGATGTGACGAGGAGACTCTCGCTCTGTTGGTTCCCCACGTTACCCTAAAGATGTGACGAGGAGACTCTCTCGCTCTGTTGGTTCCCTACGTTACCCTAAAGATGTGACAAGGAGACTCTCTCGCTCTGTTGGTTCCCCACGTTACCCTAAAGATGTGATGAGGATACTCTCTCGCTCTGTTGATTCCCTACGTTACCCTAAAGATGTGACGAGGAGACTCTCTCTCTCCGTTGGTTCCCTACGTTACCCTAAAGATGTGACGAGGAGACTCTCTCTCTCCGTTGGTTCCCCACGTTACCCTAAAGATGTGACGAGGAGACTCTCTCGCTCTGTTGGTTCCCCACGTTACCCTAAAGATGTGATGAGGAGACTCTCTCCCTCTGTTGGTTCCCCACGTTACCCTAAAGATGTGATGAGGAGACTCTCTCTCTCTGTTGGTTCCCTACGTTACCCTAAAGATGTGACGAGGAGACTCTCTCTCTCCGTTGGTTCCCTACGTTACCCTAAAGATGTGACGAGGAGACTCTCTCTCTCCGTTGGTTCCCCACGTTACCCTAAAGATGTGACGAGGAGACTCTCTCGCTCTGTTGGTTCCCCACGTTACCCTAAAGATGTGATGAGGAGACTCTCTCCCTCTGTTGGTTCCCCACGTTACCCTAAAGATGTGACGAGGAGACTCTCGCTCCGTTGGGTCCCTACGTTACCCTAAAGATGTGACGAGGAGTCTCTCTCGCTCCGTTGGTTCCCTACGTTACCCTAAAGATGTGACGAGGAGACTCTCTCGCTCCGTTGGTTCCCTACGTTACCCTAAAGATGTGACGAGGATACTCTCTCGCTCTGTTGGTTCCCTACGTTACCCTAAAGATGTGACGAGGAGACTCTCTCTCTGTTGGTTCCCCACGTTACCCTAAAGATGTGATGAGGAGACTCTCTCTCTGTTGGTTCCATACGTTACCCTAAAGATGTGACGAGGAGACTCTCTCTCTGTTGGTTCCCCACGTTACCCTAAAGATGTGACGAGGAGACTCTCTCGCTCTGTTGGTTCCCCACGTTACCCTAAAGATGTGACGAGGAGACTCTCTCTCTCCGTTGGTTCCCCACGTTACCCTAAAGATGTGACGAGGAGACTCTCTCGCTCTGTTGGTTCCCCACGTTACCCTAAAGATGTGACGAGGAGACTCTCTCTCTCTGTTGGTTCCCTACGTTACCCTAAAGATGTGACGAGGAGACTCTCGCTCTGTTGGTTCCCTACGTTACCCTAAAGATGTGACGAGGAGACTCTCTCTCTGTTGGTTCCCTACGTTACCCTAAAGATGTGACGAGGAGACTCTCGCTCCGTTGGTTCCCCACGTTACCCTAAAGATGTGACGAAGAGACACTCTCTCTGTTGGTTCCCCACGTTACCCTAAAGATGTGACGAGGAGACTCTCTCGCTCCGTTGGTTCCCCACGTTACCCTAAAGATGTGACGAGGAGACTCTCTCGCTCTGTTGGTTCCCCACGTTACCCTAAAGATGTGACGAGGAGACTCTCTCGCTCTGTTGGTTCCCCACGTTACCCTAAAGATGTGACGAGGAGACTCTCTCTCTGTTGGTTCCCTACGTTACCCTAAAGATGTGACGAGGAGACTCTCTCTCTGTTGGTTCCCCACGTTACCCTAAAGATGTGACGAGGAGACTCTCTCGCTCCGTTGGTTCCCCACGTTACCCTAAAGATGTGACGAGGAGATTCTCTCTCTCTGTTGGTTTCCCACGTTACCCTAAAGATGTGACGAGGAGACTCTCTCGCTCTGTTGGTTCCCTACGTTACCCTAAAGATGTGACGAGGAGACTCTCGCTCTGTTGGTTCCCTACGTTACCCTAAAGATGTGACGAGGAGACTCTCTCTCTGTTGGTTCCCCACGTTACCCTAAAGATGTGATGAGGAGACTCTCTCTCTGTTGGTTCCATACGTTACCCTAAAGATGTGACGAGGAGACTCTCTCTCTGTTGGTTCCCCACGTTACCCTAAAGATGTGACGAGGAGACTCTCTCGCTCTGTTGGTTCCCCACGTTACCCTAAAGATGTGACGAGGAGACTCTCTCTCTGTTGGTTCCCCACGTTACCCTAAAGATGTGACGAGGAGACTCTCTCGCTCTGTTGGTTCCCCACGTTACCCTAAAGATGTGACGAGGAGACTCTCTCGCTCTGTTGGTTCCCCACGTTACCCTAAAGATGTGACGAGGAGACTCTCTCTCTCTGTTGGTTCCCCACGTTACCCTAAAGATGTGACGAGGAGACTCTCGCTCTGTTGGTTCCCTACGTTACCCTAAAGATGTGACGAGGAGACTCTCTCTCTCCGTTGGTTCCCCACGTTACCCTAAAGATGTGACGAGGAGACTCTCGCTCTGTTGGTTCCCCACGTTACCCTAAAGATGTGACGAGGAGACTCTCTCGCTCCGTTTGTTCCCCACGTTACCCTAAAGATGTGACGAGGAGACTCTCGCTCTGTTGGTTCCCCACGTTACCCTAAAGATGTGACGAGGAGACTCTCGCTCTGTTGGTTCCCCACGTTACCCTAAAGATGTGAAGTTCTCTCCTGCAGGACTGTTCTGTCCTCTTTCTGTCTCAGATATCATTAGTCCTGTCACTGACCTGTCATTGTCTCAGATATCATTATCATTAGTCCTGTCACTGACCTGTCATTGTCTCAGATATCATTAGTCCTGTCACTGACCTGTCATTGTCTCAGATATCATTATCATTAGTGCTGTCACTGACCTGTCATTGTCTCAGATATCATTAGTCCTGTCACTGACCTGTCATTGTCTCAGATATCATTATAATTAGTCCTGTCACTGACCTGTCATTGTCTCAGATATCATTATCATTAGTGCTGTCACTGACCTGTCATTGTCTCAGATATCATTAGTCCTGTCACTGACCTGTCATTGTCTCAGATATCATTATCATTAGTGCTGTCACTGACCTGTCATTGTCTCAGATATCATTATCATTAGTGCTGTCACTGACCTGTCATTGTCTCAGATATCATTATCATTAGTCCTGTCACTGACCTGTCATTGTCTCAGATATCATTAGTCCTGTCACTGACCTGTCATTGTCTCAGATATCATTATCATTAGTCCTGTCACTGACCTGTCATTGTCTCAGATATCATTAGCATTAGTCCTGTCACTGACCTGTCATTGTCTCAGATATCATTATCATTAGTCCTGTCACTGACCTGTCATTGTCTCAGATATCATTAGTCCTGTCACTGACCTGTCATTGTCTCAGATATCATTAGTCCTGTCACTGACCTGTCATTGTCTCAGATATCACTAGTCATGTCACTGACCTGTCATTGTCTCAGATATCATTATCATTAGTCCTGTCACTGACCTGTCATTGTCTCAGATATCATTATCATTAGTCCTGTCACTGACCTGTCATTGTCTCAGATATCATTAGTCCTGTCACTGACCTGTCATTGTCTCAGATATCATTAGGCATGTCACTGACCTGTCATTGTCTCAGATATCATTAGTCCTGTCACTGACCTGTCATTGTCTCAGATATCATTAGTCCTGTCACTGACCTGTCATTGTCTCAGATATCATTATCATTAGTCATGTCACTGACCTGTCATTGTCTCAGATATCATTAGTCCTGTCACTGACCTGTCATTGTCTCAGATATCATTAGTCCTGTCACTGACCTGTCATTGTCTCAGATATCATTATCATTAGTCCTGTCACTGACCTGTCATTGTCTCAGATATCATTAGTCCTGTCACTGACCTGTCATTGTCTCAGATATCATTATCATTAGTCATGTCACTGACCTGTCATTGTCTCAGATATCATTAGTCATGTCACTGACCTGTCATTGTCTCAGATATCACTAGTCCTGTCACTGACCTGTCATTGTCTCAGATATCATTAGTCCTGTCACTGACCTGTCATTGTCTCAGATATCATTAGTCCTGTCACTGACCTGTCATTGTCTCAGATATCACTAGTCATGTCACTGACCTGTCATTGTCTCAGATATCATTATCATTAGTCCTGTAACTGACCTGTCATTGTCTCAGATATCATTAGTCCTGTCACTGACCTGTCATTGTCTCAGATATCATTAGTCCTGTCACTGACCTGTCATTGTCTCAGATATCATTAGTCCTGTCACTGACCTGTCATTGTCTCAGATATCACTAGTCATGTCACTGACCTGTCATTGTCTCAGATAGCATTATCATTAGTCCTGTAACTGACCTGTCATTGTCTCAGATATCATTAGTCCTGTCACTGACCTGTCATTGTCTCAGATATCATTATCATTAGTCATGTCACTGACCTGTCATTGTCTCAGATATCATTAGTCCTGTCACTGACCTGTCATTGTCTCAGATATCACTAGTCATGTCACTGACCTGTCATTGTCTCAGATATCATTAGTCTTGTCACTGACCTGTCATTGTCTCAGATATCATCAGTCCTGTCACTGACCTGTCATTGTCTCAGATATCATTATCATTAGTCCTGTCACTGACCTGTCATTGTCTCAGATATCATTATCATTAGTCTTGTCACTGACCTGTCATTGTCTCAGATATCATTAGTCCTGTCACTGACCTGTCATTGTCTCAGATATCATTAGTCATGTTACTGACCTGTCATTGTCTCAGATATCATTAGTCATGTCACTGACCTGTCATTGTCTCAGATATCATTATCATTAGTCCTGTCACTGACCTGTCATTGTCTCAGATATCATTAATCATGTCACTGACCTGTCATTGTCTCAGATATCATTAGTCCTGTCACTGACCTGTCATTGTCTCAGATATCATTATCATTAGTCCTGTCACTGACCTGTCATTGTCTCAGATATCATTATCATTAGTCCTGTTACAGTAGCTTCACAGTTTTGGTCTTCTACTACATTCATCTCACTACTAACTCACTCTCTTCCTGTATGAGGTGGTTTTGTTCGACAGAAGTGGGAGAGAACAGGATTTAACCTGCCTCCCAAATGGCCTCCTATTTCAGTTTATAGGGCACTACTTCTGACCGGGGTGCATAGGGCTTTAGTCAAATGTAGTGCACTACGTAGGGAATAGTGTAGACTTATATTCAGCATCAGTGTAATGTAATACCGTTTATAATGTAGGTTTGGAAATAGAGGTTGACTTGTTAATGAGAACTGCAGAGGGAGGGTGAGGTAGACAGAGGGGAGGGGAGAGAGTGAGGCAGAGGGGAGGGGAGAGAGTGAGGCAGAGGGGAGGGGAGAGAGTGAGGCAGAGGGGAGGGGAGAGAGTGAGGCAGAGGGGAGGGGAGAGAGTGAGGCAGAGGGGAGGGGAGAGAGTGAGGCAGAGGGGAGGGGGAGAGTGAGGCAGAGGGGAGGGGAGAGAATGAGGGGTGAGAGGTAGACAGAGGGGAGGGGAGAGAGTGAGGCAGAGGGGAGGGGAGAGAGTGAGGCAGAGGGGAGGGGAGAGAGTGAGGCAGAGGGGAGGGGAGAGAATGAGGGGTGAGAGGTAGACAGAGGGGAGGGGAGAGAGTGAGGCAGAGAGGGGAGGGGAGAGAGTGAGGCAGAGGGGAGGGGGAGAGAGTGAGGCAGAGGGGGAGGGGAGAGAATGAGGGGGTGAGAGGTAGACAGAGGGGAGGGGAGGAGAGTGAGGCAGAGGGGAGGGGGAGAGAGTGAGGCAGAGGGGAGGGGAGAGAGTGAGGCAGAGGGGAGGGGAGAGAGTGAGGCAGAGGGGAGAGGAGAGAGTGAGGCGGAGGGGAGAGAATGAGGGGTGAGAGGTAGACAGAGGGGAGGGGAGAGAGTGAGGCAGAGGGGAGGGGAGAGAGTGAGGCAGAGGGGAGGGGGAGAGAGTGAGGGGGTGAGAGGTAGACAGAGGGGAGGGGAGAGAGTGAGGCAGAGGGGAGGAGAGAGAGTGAGGCAGAGGGGAGGGGAGAGGGTGAGAGGTAGACAGAGGGGAGGGGAGGGGAGAGAGTGAGGGGTGAGGTAGACAGAGGGGAGGGGAGGGGAGAGAGTGAGGCAGAGGGGAGGGGAGAGAGTGAGGGGTGAGGTAGACAGAGGGGAGGGGAGAGAGTGAGGCAGAGGGGAGGGGAGAGGTAGACAGAGGGGAGGGGAGAGAGTGAGGCAGAGGGGAGGGGAGAGAATGAGGGGTGAGAGGTAGACAGAGGGGAGGGGAGGGGAGAGAGTGAGGGGTGAGGTAGACAGAGGGGAGGGGAGAGAGTG
The DNA here is from genome assembly GCF_029448725.1 of Salvelinus fontinalis. Classification (NCBI taxonomy): domain Eukaryota; kingdom Metazoa; phylum Chordata; class Actinopteri; order Salmoniformes; family Salmonidae; genus Salvelinus; species Salvelinus fontinalis. The sequence continues at coordinate 77,156 of NW_026600499.1, forward strand.
AGGGGTGAGGTAGACAGAGGGGAGGGGAGAGAGTGAGGGGTGAGATGTAGACAGATAAAGGGAGAGGGAGGGGAGAGCGATAGAACGAGGGAGAGACAAGGGGGAGAGAGTTAGAGAGAGAGACTGCTAGAGGATTGTAGTCTCATCATCTGTCTACTTCTATCCTGGAATCATTTATTTCTCCCTTATTGGAAAAGTACGAGTGAGTCTTTCTCTCTCTCTCTCTCTGTCTCTGTCTCTATGTCTCTCTCTCTCTCTGTCTCTCTGTCTCTCTCTCTGTCTCTGTCTCTCTCCTCTCTCTCTCCTCTCTCTCTCTCTCTCTCTCTCTCTCTCTCTCTGTCTCTCTCTCTGTCTCTCTCTCCTCTCTCTGTCTCTCTCTCTGTCTATGTATCTCTCTCTGTCTCTGTCTCTCTCTCCTCTCTTTCTCTCTCTCTCTTTCTCTCTCTCTCTCTCTCTCTGTCTCTCTCTGTCTCTCTCTCTCTCTCTCTCTCTCCTCTCTCTGTCTCTCTCTCTGTCTGTCTCTCTCTCTGTCTCTGTCTCTCTCTCCTCTCTCTGTCTCTCTCTCTGTCTATGTCTCTCTCTCTGTCTCTGTCTCTCTCTCCTCTCTCTGTCTCTCTCTCTGTCTATGTCTCTCTCTCTGTCTATGTATCTCTCTCTGTCTCTGTCTCTCTCTCCTCTCTTTCTCTCTCTCTCTTTCTCTCTCTCTCTCTCTCTCTGTCTCTCTCTGTCTCTCTCTCTCTCTCTCTCTCCTCTCTCTGTCTCTCTCTCTGTCTGTCTCTCTCTCTGTCTCTGTCTCTCTCTCCTCTCTCTGTCTCTCTCTCTGTCTATGTCTCTCTCTCTGTCTCTGTCTCTCTCTCCTCTCTCTGTCTCTCTCTCTGTCTATGTCTCTCTCTCTGTCTCTGTCTCTCTCTCTCTCCACAGTGTGTAGTACCCATTAGGTACATTGTAATTAGTAATTCTGAAGTTGCTAGAAGCAAAGTGACAGTCGTTCAATCAGATGAGCTGCAGTGATGTGGAGGAGACGCCAGGAGATAGTGAGGATGGCACCCTGTTCCCTACAGTGTGCACTACTATGGGCCCTGGTCAAAAGTAGTGCACTACTATGGGCCCTGGTCAAAAGTAGTGTACTACTATGGGTCCTGGTCAAAAGTAGTGCGCTAATATGGTCCTGGTCAAAAGTAGTGCACTACTATGGGTCCTGGTCAAAAGTAGTGCACTATATAGGGAATAGGGTGCCATTTGAGAAGCATATTAACTCTCAGCTCCGGCTTCGTCGAGCATCACACACCCACAATCCTCGGCGGGATTGTGTGTGTGGAGGAATGGATGAGCAGGAAGAAGCTTCAGACAGATAGTATGTGGGGTTTCTCCTTCTCTTCCTCTCCTCTATATCTCCTTCCTGTCTTCCTCCTCCTCCACTTCAGACAGATAGTATGTGGGGTTTCTCCTTCTCTTCCTCTCCTCTATATCTCCTTCTTGTCTTCCTCCTCCTCCACTTCAGACAGATAGTATGTGGGGTTTCCTCCTCCTCTTCCTCTCCTCTATATCTCCTTCCTGTCTTCCTCCTCCTCCACTTCAGACAGATAGTATGTGGGGTTTCTCCTTCTCTTCCTCTCCTCTATATCTCCTTCCTGTCTTCCTCCTCCTCCTCCACTTCAGACAGATAGTATGTGGGGGTTTTCCTCCTCTTCCTCTCCTCTATATCCCCTTCCTGTCTTCCTCCTCCTCCTCCACTTCAGACAGATAGTATGTGGGGTTTATCCTCCTCTTCCTCTCCTCTATATCCCCTTCCTGTCTTCCTCCTCCTCCTCCACTTCAGACAGATAGTATGTGGGGTTTCTCCTTCTCTTCCTCTCCTCTATATCCCCTTCCTGTCTTCCTCCTCCTCTCCTCCTCCTCCACTTCAGACAGATAGTATGTGGGGTTTCCTCCTTCTCTTCCTCTCCTCTATATCTCCTTCCTGTCTTCCTCCTCCTCCACTTCAGATGGATTTTTATTTAATCCCATGTTCCACCTCCCGTCTCCACACACACAGACCCTCATCCTGCTCTTCTGTCTCTGTGGGGGGGGGGGGGGGGGGGGGGGGGGGGGGGGGGGGGGGGTTCCTCACCTCTGAATTTCATCACATCCTCAGTAGTTTTCCTTCCCCCTCATTCTCTTTCTTTACCGTTCTCTGGCTCGAAGGAAATTGCTGACCAGCACTGAGCCATGTCAATAAGTGCAGCTGTTGAGGAAATTAGTTTATTGCTGAATGTACCCTGGTCACTCAGCTTCCCAGACCTCCCCCACTTCAGGAAATTAGTTTATAGTTGAATGTACCCTGGTCACTTAGCTTCCCAGACCTCCCCCACATCAGGAAATTAGTTTATAGTTGAATATACCCTGAGCTTCCCAGACCTCCCCCACATCAGGAAATGAGTTTATAGTTGAATGTACCCTGGCCACTTAGCTTCCCAGACCTGGTCCCACTCTCTATACCCTCTCTTTACCCACTCGCTCTCTCTCTCCCCCCTCTCTCTTTACCTTCTCTCTATCTCTCTCCCCTCTCTCTCTCTCCCCTCTCTCTCTCTCCCCCCTCTCTCTTTACCTTCTCTCTATCTCTCTCCCCTTTCTCTCTCTCCCCCCTCTCTCTCCCCCCTCTCTCTTTAACTTCTCTCTATCTCTCTCCCCTCTCTCTCTCCCCCTCCCCTCCCTCTGTTCAAGGCCTGCTCTGCTCTCTCCCCCTCCCCCCCCCTCTGTTCAAGGCCTGCTCTGCTCTCTCCCCCGTCCCTCCCTCTGTTCAAGGCCTGCTCTGCTCTCTACCCCGTCCCTCCCCCTGTTCAAGGCCTGCTCTGCTCTCTCCCCCTTCCCTCCCCCTGTTCAAGGCTGCTCAGCTCTCTCCCCCTTCCCTCCCTCTGTTCAAGGCCTGCTCTGCTCTCTCCCCCGTCCCTCCCTCTGTTCAAGGCCTGCTCTGCTCTCTCCCCCGTCCCTCCCTCTCTTCAAGGCCTGCTAAGCTCTCTCCCCCCTCCCTCCCTCTGTTCAAGGCCTGCTAAGCTCTCTCCCCCGTCCCTCCCTCTGTTCAAGGTCTGCTCTGCTCTCTCCCCCTCCCCTCCCTCTGTTCAAGGCCTGCTCTGCTCTCTCTCCCGTCCCTCCCTCTGTTCAAGGCCTGCTCAGCTCTCTCCCCCGTCCCTCCCTCTGTTCAAGGTCTGCTCTGCTCTCTCCCCCTCCCCTCCCTCTGTTCAAGGCCTGCTCTGCTCTCTCCCCCTTCCCTCCCCCTGTTCAAGGCCTGCTCAGCTCTCTCCCCCGTCCCTCCCTCTGTTCAAGGCCTGCTCTGCTCTCTCCCCCTTCCCTCCCCCTGTTCAAGGCCTGCTCTGCTCTCTCCCCCGTCCCTCCCTCTGTTCAAGGTCTGCTCTGCTCTCTCCCCCTCCCCTCCCTCTGTTCAAGGCCTGCTCTGCTCTCTCCCCCTTCCCTCCCCCTGTTCAAGGCCTGCTCAGCTCTCTCCCCCGTCCCTCCCTCTGTTCAAGGCCTGCTCTGCTCTCTCCCCCGTCCCTCCCCCTGTTCAAGGCCTGCTCTGCTCTCTCCCCCTTCCCTCCCTCTGTTCAAGGCCTGCTCTGCTCTCTCCCCCGTCCCTCCCCCTGTTCAAAGCCTGCTCTGCTCTCTCCCCCTTCCCTCCCTCTGTTCAAGGCCTGCTCTGCTCTCCCCCCTCCCTCTGTTCAAGGCCTGCTCAGTTCTCTCCCCTCCCTCTGTTCAAGGCCTGCTCAGTTCTCTCCCCCTTCCCTTGGCTCTCTGCTCTTTATTATGTGACTTGTTAAGGACATTTTTACTCCTGAACGTATTGAGGGTTGCCATGACAAAGTGGTTGAAAACTTATTGATTCAAGACCTTTCAGCTTTTCATTTGTATTCATCTCTAAAATATTTCTAAAAACATAATTCCACTTTGACATGATGGGGTATTGTGGGTAGGCCAGTGAGACAAAATCTCGATTTTAATCCATTTTAAATTCAGGCTGTAATACAACAGTGATGTGAATACCTTCTGAAGGCTCTGTGTCTATATATATATATACTATATAGGTATATATATATATATATATATATATATATATATATATATATATATATATATATATTATATATATTATATCTATCTATCTATCTATCTATATACTATATATATATATATATACTATATATATATACTATATATATATATACTATATATATATACTATATATATATATATATACTATATATATATATACTATATATATATATATATATATATATATATATACTATATATATATACTATATATATATATATACTATATATATATATATACTATATATATATATATATATATATATATATATATATATATATACGTATATATATATATATATATATACGTATATATATATATATATACTATATATATATATGTATATATATATATATATATAGTATATATATATATACTATATATATATATATTGTTGTTGTTTTACATACGTAGAAGCAGGAAATGCGTCCCCTTTGCCTATTTTGCTATGGGTTCAGATTCCACCTTTACCCAAGATGCTCTGAGCCAAAACACAGACATCAGCGTCATCAAGCTTAACGTAATGGCTACTGACATTGTTAGTACAGTGCATTCTGGGAAAGTATTCAGACCCCTTTTTCACTTATTCCACATTTTGTTACGTTACAGCCTTGTTCTAAAATAGATTAAATTGAGAAGTGGTCTGAATACTTTCCTAATCTACTGAATCTGATTTCATTCCTAATGTAGTGAATCTGATTTCATTCCTAATGTACTGAATCTGATTTCATTCCTAATGTAGTGAATCTGATTTCATTCCTAATGTACTGAATCTGATTTCATTCCTAATGTAGTGAATCTGATTTCATTCCTAATGTACTGAATCTGATTTCATTCCTAATGTACTGAATCTGATTTCATTCCTAATGTACTGAATCTGATTTCATTCCTAATGTAGTGAATCTGATTTCATTCCTAATGTAGTGAATCTGATTTCATTCCTAATGTAGTGAATCTGATTTCATTCCTAATGTAGTGAATCTGATTTCATTCCTAATGTAGTGAATCTGATTTCATTCCTAATGTACTGAATCTGATTTCATTCCTAATGTACTGAATCTGATTTCATTCCTAATGTACTGAATCTGATTTCATTCCTAATGTAGTGAATCTGATTTCATTCCTAATGTACTGAATCTGATTTCATTCCTAATGTACTGAATCTGATTTCATTCCTAATGTAGTGAATCTGATTTCATTCCTAATGTACTGAATCTGATTTCATTCCTAATGTACTGAATCTGATTTCATTCCTAATGTACTGAATCTGATTTCATTCCTAATGTACTGAATCTGATTTCATCCCTAATGTAGTGAATCTGATTTCATTCCTAATGTACTGAATCTGATTTCATTCCTAATGTACTGAATCTGATTTCATTCCTAATGTACTGAATCTGATTTCATTCCTAATGTACTGAATCTGATTTCATTCCTAATGTAGTGAATCTGATTTCATTCCTAATGTACTGAATCTGATTTCATCCCTAATGTAGTGAATCTGATTTCATTCCTAATGTAGTGAATCTGATTTCATTCCTAATGTAGTGAATCTGATTTCATTCCTAATGTAGTGAATCTGATTTCATTCCTAATGTAGTGAATCTGATTTCATTCCTAATGTAGTGAATCTGATTTCATTCCTAATGTAGTGAATCTGATTTCATTCCTAATGTACTGAATCTGATTTCATTCCTAATGTAGTGAATCTGATTTCATTCCTAATGTAGTGAATCTGATTTCATTCCTAATGTAGTGAATCTGATTTCATTCCTAATGTAGTGAATCTGATTTCATTCCTAACGTAGTGAATCTGATTTCATTCCTAATGTAGTGAATCTGATTTCATTCCTAACGTACTGAATCTGATTTCATTCCTAACGTAGTGAATCTGATTTCATTCCTAATGTAGTGAATCTGATTTCATCCCTAATGTAGTGAATCTGATTTCATTCCTAATGTAGTGAATCTGATTTCATTCCTAATGTAGTGAATCTGATTTCATTCCTAATGTACTGAATCTGATTTCATTCGTAGAAAAGGCCACGTGTGGAGATCCATGTCGATCACTGCAACACAGAGTTTTATTTAACTAATAATACCACGTATAATATTAACCAAGATGAACAACGGTCTTCTTCTCTGCCCAGCTAGAAGCGTGACGGTACATCTGATAGATTTACAATACAAATAAATCACTGTCATCCGGTTGGATAAATGAGCTGCTGAAGAGTCGCAGCAGGCGACCAGATATGTGCGTGTGCGTGTGCGTGTGCGTGTGCGTGTGTGTGTGTGTGTGTGTGCGTGTGCGTGTGTGTGTGTGTGTGTACAATCAACACAACCACCCACTGTAAATGTCTATCTTTGGATTGTTGAAGCCACTGTCACAGTATTGAATATTGAGTGGCGATCATAGCAGCAGCTTGCTGTATTAAATCACAGAGAACCCCCTCCTATTCAACCAGCTTCATAATGGAGTTTCCACAGACTCCACTGGCCATAGCTTTAATACACTGTTCAGCCAGCTTCATAATGGAGTTTCCACTGGCCATAGCTTTAATACACTATTCAACCAGCTTCATAATGGAGTTTCCACTGGCCATAGCTTTAATACACTGTTCAGCCAGCTTCATAATGGAGTTTCCACTGACTCCACGGGCCAAAGCTTTAATACACTATTCAACCAGCTTCATAATGGAGTTTCCACTGGCCATAGCTTTAATACACTATTCAGCCAGCTTCATAATGGAGTTTCCACTGACCATAGCTTTAATACACTATTCAGCCAGCTTCATAATGGAGTTTCCACTGACTCCACTGACAATAGCTATAATACACTATTCAGCCAGCTTCATAATGGAGTTTCCACTGACCATAGCTTTAATAAACTATTCAGCCAGCTTCATAATGGAATTTCCACTGACTCCACTGGCCATAGCTTTAATACACTATTCAGCCAGCTTCATAATGGAGTTTCCACTGACCATAGCTTTAATACACTATTCAGCCAGCTTCATAATGGAGTTTCCACAGACCATAGCTTTAATACACTATTCAGCCAGCTTCATAATGGAGTTTCCACTGACTCCACTGACAATAGCTTTAATATACTATTCAGCCAGCTTCATAATGGAGTTTCCACAGACCATAGCTTTAATACACTATTCAGCCAGCTTCGTAATGGAGTTTCCACAGACCATAGCTTTAATACACTATTCAGCCAGCTTCATAATGGAGTTTCCACTGACCATAGCTTTAATACACTATTCAGCCAGCTTCATAATGGAGTTTCCACAGACCATAGCTTTAATACACTATTCAGCCAGCTTCATAATGGAGTTTCCACAGACCATAGCTTTAATACACTATTCAGCCAGCTTCATAATGGAGTTTCCACAGACCATAGCTTTAATACACTATTCAGCCAGCTTCATAATGGAGTGTCCACAGACCATAGCTTTAATACACTATTCAGCCAGCTTCATAATGGAGTTTCCACTGACTCCACTGACAATAGCTTTAATACACTCACTCACAGATGTAGTTTCAACATCCCTTGGCGTGGGATACAAAGGTAGACATTTACGGCGGACGCTTGTGTTGGTTGCACACACAGCATATGTTTCACTATCCTTGTGGGGACCTAAAATTGATTTACGTTCAAAATCCTAATCCTATTTTCCATAACCCCTAAACCTAACCCTTACCTTAACCCCTAAGGCTAACCCTTACCTTAACCCCTAACCCTTACCTTAACCCCTAAGTCTACCCCTTACATTAACCCCTAAACCTAACCCTTACCTTAAACCCTAACCCTTACCTTAAACCCTAAATCTACCCCTTACCTTAACCCCTTAAACCTAACCCTTACATTAACCCCTAACCCTTACCTTAACCCCTAAGTCTAAATTAGTCTTTGTCCTCGTGGGATAATGGGAAATGTAGGACTTTTGGGTATTTATTGTACCCACCAGGATGGTAATACAAGCCCACGCACACACACACACACACACACACACACACACACACACACACACACACACACACACACACACACACACACACACACACACACACACACACACGTCAACGGAGTAGCATCACACACACACACGTCCACGGATTAGCATCACACACACACACACACACACACACACACACACACACACACGTCCACAGAGTAGCGTCTCACACACACACACACACACACACGTCCACAGAGTAGCGTCACACACACACACACACACACACACACACACACACACGTGTCAACAGACACACAGTAGCAGCAGCTGCAACCTGCACAGAACTGAACATCAGCAGACAGGTGTTTCCCTCAGGCTGCTCCCCTGCTGCTGTCTGTTCTGATGGGAGTTTACAATGACAGCCGTCTCTCAGGCTGCTCCCCTGCTGCTGTCTGTTCTGATGGGAGTTTACAATGACAGCAGCCAGCCGTCTCTCTGACCCTCCCTCTCTGTCTCTCTGACTGACTCTCTGTCTCTCTGACTGACCCTCCCCTCTGTCTCTCTGACTGACCCTCCCCTCTGTCTCTCTGACTGACCCTCCCCCTCTGTCTCTCTGACTGACCCTCCCCCTCTGTCTCTCTGACTGACCCTCTGTCTCTCTGACTGACCCTCCCCCTCTGTCTCTCTGACTGACCCTCCCCTCTGTCTCTCTGACTGACCCTCCCCTCTGTCTCTCTGACTGACCCTCCCCTCTGTCTCTCTGACTGACCCTCCCTCTCTCTGACTGACCCTCCCTCTCTGTCTCTCTGACTGACTCTCTGTCTCTCTGACTGACCCTCCCCTCTGTCTCTCTGACTGACCCTCCCCCTCTGTCTCTCTGACTGACCCTCTGTCTCTCTGACTGACCCTCCCCCTCTGTCTCTCTGACTGACCCTCTGTCTCTCTGACTGACCCTCCCCCTCTGTCTCTCTGACTGACTCTCTGTCTCTCTGACTGACCCTCCCCCTCTGTCTCTCTGACTGACCCTCTGTCTCTCTGACTGACCCTCCCCCTCTGTCTCTCTGACTGACCCTCCCTCTCTGTCTCTCTGACTGACCCTCTGTCTCTCTGACTGACCCTCCCTCTCTGTCTCTCTGACTGACCCTCTGTCTCTCTGACTGACCCTCTGTCTCTCTGACTGACCCTCTGTCTCTCTGACTGACCCTCTGTCTCTCTGACTGACCCTCTCTGTCTCTCTGACCCTCCCTCTCTGTCTCTCTGACTGACCCTCTCTGTCTGTCTCTCTCTCTAGTCAAACACCCCTGTGAGTGTCTGTACCTGCCACAGTGAGGTAGACACAGCTAAATGTGACAGAGTCCTGCTGGACCACCTGTTGTCGTCTGACTGGGTCTCTGTCAGGTGTCACTTAGAGCAGACTCGGGATACAACGGAGAGGGACATGTATTATGTGTCTGAGTGACAGGCGGCAGGCGACAGCGGGACACATGTTTCCTGTCATTCTGGTTGTCATCGGGTCACAGACATCTCACAGCGAACTCGTCTTCTCTGCTGCTCCTGCCATAACGTATGATAGTCCACGTGATATGTACTTTACTGTGAGGTATTATATTGTATGGCTTAAAGGAACGCTGGGATATATGTTGACTTTCTGGGATTTATTTTTATCACAACAACAAGCGCTATTATGTGATTATTGTTTTATTCCATTTTGGGTTTTTTTAAGTTTCTGAGATATTGACCCAGTATTATATAGAGACAGGTCCAGTATTATATAGAGACAGGTCCAGTATTATATAGAGACAGGTCCAGTATTACATAGAGACAGGTCCAGTATTACATAGAGACAGGTCCAGTATTACATAGAGACAGGTCCAGTATTACATAGAGACAGGTCCAGTATTATATAGAGACAGGTCCAGTATTATATAGAGACAGGTCCAGTATTATATAGAGACAGGCCCAGTATTATATAGAGACAGGTCCAGTATTATATAGAGACAGGTCCAGTATTATATAGAGACAGGTCCAGTATTATATAGAGACAGGTCCAGTATTATATAGAGACAGGTCCAGTAATACATAGAGACAGGTCCAGTATTACATAGAGACAGGTCCAGTATTATATAGAGACAGGTCCAGTATTATATAGAGACAGGTCCAGTATTATATAGAGACAGGTCCAGTATTATATAGAGACAGGTCCAGTATTATATAGAGACAGGTCCAGTATTATATAGAGACAGGTCCAGGTCCAGTATTACATAGAGACAGGTCCAGTATTATATAGAGACAGGTCCAGTTTTATATAGAGACAGGTCCAGTATTATATAGAGACAGGTCCAGGTCCAGTATTATATAGAGACAGGTCCAGTATTATATAGAGACAGGTCCAGTATTATATAGAGACAGGTCCAGTATTACATAGAGACAGGTCCAGTATTATATAGAGACAGGTCCAGTATTATATAGAGACAGGTCCAGTATTATATAGAGACAGGTCCAGTATTATATAGAGACAGGTCCAGTATTATATAGAGACAGGTCCAGTATTATATAGAGACAGGTCCAGTATTATATAGAGACAGGTCCAGTATTATATAGAGACAGGTCCAGTATTATATAGAGACAGGTCCAGTATTATATAGAGACAGGTCCAGTATTATATAGAGACAGGTCCAGTATTATATAGAGACAGGTCCAGTATTATATAGAGACAGGTCCAGTATTATATAGAGACAGGTCCAGGTCCAGTATTATATAGAGACAGGTCCAGGTCCAGTATTACATAGATCCAGGTCCAGTATTATATAGAGACAGGTCCAGTATTATATAGAGACAGGTCCAGTATTATATAGAGACAGGTCCAGTATTACATAGAGACAGGTCCAGTATTACATAGAGACAGGTCCAGTATTACATAGAGACAGGTCCAGGTCCAGTATTATATAGAGACAGGTCCAGTATTATATAGAGACAGGTCCAGGTCCAGTATTACATAGAGACAGGTCCAGTATTACATAGAGACAGGTCCAGGTCCAGTATTACATAGAGACAGGTCCAGTATTACATAGAGACAGGTCCAGTATTATATAGAGACAGGTCCAGGTCCAGTATTATATAGAGACAGGTCCAGTATTATATAGAGACAGGTCCAGGTCCAGTATTACATAGAGACAGGTCCAGTATTATATAGAGACAGGTCCAGGTCCAGTATTACATAGAGACAGGTCCAGGTCCAGTATTATATAGAGACAGGTCCAGGTCCAGTATTACATAGAGACAGGTCCAGGTCCAGTATTACATAGAGACAGGTCCAGTATTACATAGAGACAGGTCCAGTATTACATAGAGACAGGTCCAGTATTACATAGAGACAGGTCCAGTATTACATAGAGACAGGTCCAGTATTATATAGAGACAGGTCCAGTATTACATAGAGACAGGTCCAGTATTACATAGAGACAGGTCCAGTATTACATAGAGACAGGTCCAGTATTACATAGAGACAGGTCCAGTATTACATAGAGACAGGTCCAGTATTACATAGAGACAGGTCCAGTATTACATAGAGACAGGTCCAGTATTACATTGAGACAGGTCCAGTATTACATAGAGACAGGTCCAGGTCCAGTATTATATAGAGACAGGTCCAGTATTACATAGAGACAGGTCCAGTATTACATAGAGACAGGTCCAGTATTACATAGAGACAGGTCCAGTATTACATTGAGACAGGTCCAGTATTACATAGAGACAGGTCCAGGTCCAGTATTATATAGAGACAGGTCCAGTATTATATAGAGACAGGTCCAGTATTATATAGAGACAGGTCCAGGTCCAGTATTACATAGAGACAGGTCCAGTATTACATAGAGACAGGTCCAGGTCCAGTATTATATAGAGACAGGTCCAGGTCCAGTATTACATAGAGACAGGTCCAGTATTATATAGAGACAGGTCCAGTATTACATAGAGACAGGTCCAGGTCCAGTATTACATAGAGACAGGTCCAGGTCCAGTATTATATAGAGACAGGTCCAGTATTACATAGAGACAGGTCCAGGTCCAGTATTATATAGAGACAGGTCCAGGTCCAGTATTACATAGACACAGGTCCAGTATTACATAGAGACAGGTCCAGTATTATATAGAGACAGGTCCAGGTCCAGTATTATATAGAGACAGGTCCAGGTCCAGTATTACATAGAGACAGGTCCAGGTCCAGTATTACATAGAGACAGGTCCAGTATTACATAGAGACAGGTCCAGTATTACATAGAGACAGGTCCAGTATTATATAGAGACAGGTCCAGTATTACATAGAGACAGGTCCAGTATTATATATAGACAGGTCCAGGTCCAGTATTATATAGAGACAGGTCCAGTATTATATAGAGACAGGTCGAGGTCCAGTATTACATAGATACAGGTCCAGGTCCAGTATTATATAGAGACAGGTCCAGTATTACATAGAGACAGGTCCAGGTCCAGTATTATATAGAGACAGGTCCAGGTCCAGTATTACATAGACACAGGTCCAGTATTACATAGAGACAGGTCCAGGTCCAGTATTATATAGAGACAGGTCCAGGTCCAGTATTACATAGAGACAGGTCCAGGTCCAGTATTACATAGAGACAGGTCCAGTATTACATAGAGACAGGTCCAGTATTACATAGAGACAGGTCCAGTATTACATAGAGACAGGTCCAGTATTATATAGAGACAGGTCCAGTATTACATAGAGACAGGTCCAGTATTATATATAGACAGGTCCAGGTCCAGTATTATATAGAGACAGGTCCAGTATTATATAGAGACAGGTCGAGGTCCAGTATTACATAGATACAGGTCCAGGTCCAGTATTATATAGAGACAGGTCCAGGTCCAGTATTACATAGAGACAGGTCCAGTATTACATAGAGACAGGTCCAGGTCCAGTATTATATAGAGACAGGTCCAGTATTATATAGAGACAGGTCCAGGTCCAGTATTACATAGAGACAGGTCCAGGTCCAGTATTACATAGAGACAGGTCCAGGTCCAGTATTACATAGAGACAGGTCCAGTATTACATAGAGACAGGTCCAGTATTATATAGAGACAGGTCCAGGTCCAGTATTACATAGAGACAGGTCCAGGTCCAGTATTATATAGAGACAGGTCCAGGTCCAGTATTATATAGAGACAGGTCCAGTATTATATAGAGACAGGTCCAGTATTACATAGAGACAGGTCCAGTATTATATAGAGACAGGTCCAGGTCCAGTATTACATAGACAGGTCCAGGTCCAGTATTACATAGAGACAGGTCCAGGTCCAGTATTACATAGAGACAGGTCCAGTATTACATAGAGACAGGTCCAGGTCCAGTATTATATAGAGACAGGTCCAGGTCCAGTATTATATAGAGACAGGTCCAGGTCCAGTATTACATAGAGACAGGTCCAGGTCCAGTATTATATAGAGACAGGTCCAGGTCCAGTATTATATAGAGACAGGTCCAGTATTATATAGAGACAGGTCCAGGTCCAGTATTACATAGAGACAGGTCCAGGTCCAGTATTACATAGAGACAGGTCCAGTATTACATAGATACAGGTCCAGGTCCAGTATTATATAGAGACAGCTCCAGGTCCAGTATTACATAGAAACAGGTCCAGGTCCAGTATTATATAGAGACAGGTCCAGTATTACATAGAGACAGGTCCAGTATTATATAGAGACAGGTCCAGGTCCAGTATTACATAGAGACAGGTCCAGGTCCAGTATTATATAGACACAGGTCCAGTATTACATAGAGACAGGTCCAGTATTATATAGAGACAGGTCCAGGTCCAGTATTATATAGAGACAGGTCCAGGTCCAGTATTACATAGAGACAGGTCCAGGTCCAGTATTACATAGAGACAGGTCCAGTATTACATAGAGACAGGTCCAGTATTACATAGAGACAGGTCCAGTATTATATAGAGACAGGTCCAGTATTACATAGAGACAGGTCCAGTATTATATATAGACAGGTCCAGGTCCAGTATTATATAGAGACAGGTCCAGTATTATATAGAGACAGGTCGAGGTCCAGTATTACATAGATACAGGTCCAGGTCCAGTATTATATAGAGACAGGTCCAGTATTACATAGAGACAGGTCCAGGTCCAGTATTATATAGAGACAGGTCCAGGTCCAGTATTATATAGAGACAGGTCCAGGTCCAGTATTACATAGACACAGGTCCAGTATTACATAGAGACAGGTCCAGTATTATATAGAGACAGGTCCAGGTCCAGTATTATATAGAGACAGGTCCAGGTCCAGTATTACATAGAGACAGGTCCAGGTCCAGTATTACATAGAGACAGGTCCAGTATTACATAGAGACAGGTCCAGTATTACATAGAGACAGGTCCAGTATTACATAGAGACAGGTCCAGTATTATATAGAGACAGGTCCAGTATTACATAGAGACAGGTCCAGTATAATATATAGACAGGTCCAGGTCCAGTATTATATAGAGACAGGTCCAGTATTATATAGAGACAGGTCGAGGTCCAGTATTACATAGATACAGGTCCAGGTCCAGTATTATATAGAGACAGGTCCAGGTCCAGTATTACATAGAGACAGGTCCAGTATTACATAGAGACAGGTCCAGGTCCAGTATTATATAGAGACAGGTCCAGTATTATATAGAGACAGGTCCAGGTCCAGTATTACATAGAGACAGGTCCAGGTCCAGTATTACATAGAGACAGGTCCAGTATTACATAGAGACAGGTCCAGTATTACATAGAGACAGGTCCAGTATTATATAGAGACAGGTCCAGTATTACATAGAGACAGGTCCAGGTCCAGTATTATATAGAGACAGGTCCAGGTCCAGTATTATATAGAGACAGGTCCAGTATTATATAGAGACAGGTCCAGTATTACATAGAGACAGGTCCAGTATTATATAGAGACAGGTCCAGGTCCAGTATTACATAGACAGGTCCAGGTCCAGTATTACATAGAGACAGGTCCAGGTCCAGTATTACATAGAGACAGGTCCAGGTCCAGTATTACATAGAGACAGGTCCAGGTCCAGTATTATATAGAGACAGGTCCAGGTCCAGTATTATATAGAGACAGGTCCAGGTCCAGTATTACATAGAGACAGGTCCAGGTCCAGTATTATATAGAGACAGGTCCAGGTCCAGTATTATATAGAGACAGGTCCAGGTCCAGTATTATATAGAGACAGGTCCAGGTCCAGTATTACATAGAGACAGGTCCAGGTCCAGTATTACATAGAGACAGGTCCAGTATTACATAGATACAGGTCCAGGTCCAGTATTATATAGAGACAGCTCCAGGTCCAGTATTACATAGAAACAGGTCCAGGTCCAGTATTATATAGAGACAGGTCCAGTATTACATAGAGACAGGTCCAGTATTATATAGAGACAGGTCCAGGTCCAGTATTACATAGAGACAGGTCCAGGTCCAGTATTATATAGAGACAGGTCCAGATCCAGTATTATATAGAGACAGGTCCAGTATTATATACAGACAGGTCCAGTATTACATAGAGACAGGTCCAGTATTATATAGAGACAGGTCCAGTATTACATAGAGACAGGTCCAGGTCCAGTATTATATAGAGACAGGTCCAGTATTATATAGAGACAGGTCCAGTATTATATAGAGACAGGTCCAGTATTATATAGAGACAGGTCCAGGTCCAGTATTACATAGAGACAGGTCCAGTATTACATAGAGACAGGTCCAGGTCCTGTATTACATAGAGACAGGTCCAGTATTATACAGAGACAGGTCCAGTATTATACAGAGACAGGTCCAGGTCCAGTAATACATAGAGACAGGTCCAGGTCCAGTATTACATAGAGACAGGTCCAGTATTACATAGAAACAGGTCCAGGTCCAGTATTACATAGAGACAGGTCCAGGTCCAGTATTACATAGAGACAGGTCCAGGTCCAGTATTATATAGAGACAGGTCCAGTATTATATAGAGACAGGTCCAGGTCCAGTATTACATAGAGACAGGTCCAGTATTATATAGAGACAGGTCCAGTATTATATAGAGACAGGTCCAGTATTATATAGAGACAGGTCCAGTATTATATAGAGACAGGTCCAGGTCCAGTATTATATAGAGACAGGTCCAGTATTATATAGAGACAGGTCCAGTATTATATAGAGACAGGTCCAGTATTATATAGAGACAGGTCCAGGTCCAGTATTACATAGAGACAGGTCCAGGTCCAGTATTATATAGAGACAGGTCCAGGTCCAGTATTACATAGAGACATGTCCAGGTCCAGTATTATATAGAGACAGGTCCAGTATTATATAGAGACAGGTCCAGGTCCAGTATTACATAGAGACAGGTCCAGTATTATATAGAGACAGGTCCAGTATTATATAGAGACAGGTCCAGGTCCAGTATTATATAGAGACAGGTCCAGTATTATATAGAGACAGGTCCAGTAATATATAGAGACAGGTCCAGTATTACATAGAGACAGGTCCAGGTCCAGTATTATATAGAGACAGGTCCAGTATTATATAGAGACAGGTCCAGTATTATATAGAGACAGGTCCAGTATTATATAGAGACAGGTCCAGGTCCAGTATTATATAGAGACAGGTCCAGTATTACATAGAGACAGGTCCAGTATTACATAGAGACAGGTCCAGGTCCAGTATTACATAGAGACAGGTCCAGTATTATATAGAGACAGGTCCAGTATTACATAGAGACAGGTCCAGGTCCAGTATTATATAGAGACAGGTCCAGTATTATATAGAGACAGGTCCAGTATTATATAGAGACAGGTCCAGTATTACATAGAGACAGGTCCAGGTCCAGTATTATATAGAGACAGGTCCAGGTCCAGTATTATATAGAGACAGGTCCAGTATTATATAGAGACAGGTCCAGGTCCAGTATTACATAGAGACAGGTCCAGTATTACATAGAGACAGGTCCAGGTCCAGTATTACATAGAGACAGGTCCAGTATTATATAGAGACAGGTCCAGGTCCAGTATTACATAGAGACAGGTCCAGTATTATATAGAGACAGGTCCAGTATTACATAGAGACAGGTCCAGTATTATATAGAGACAGGTCCAGTATTATATAGAGACAGGTCCAGTATTATATAGAGACAGGTCCAGTATTACATAGAGACAGGTCCAGTATTACATAGAGACAGGTCCAGTATTATATAGAGACAGGTCCAGTATTATATAGAGACAGGTCCAGGTCCAGTATTATATAGAGACAGGTCCAGTATTATATAGAGACAGGTCCAGGTCCAGTATTATATAGCGACAGGTCCAGTATTACATAGAGACAGGTCCAGTATTACATAGAGACAGGTCCAGTATTATATAGAGACAGGTCCAGTATTACATAGAGACAGGTCCAGTATTACATAGAGACAGGTCCAGGTCCAGTATTACATAGAGACAGGTCCAGTATTATATAGAGACAGGTCCAGGTCCAGTATTACATAGAGACATGTCCAGTATTACATAGAGACAGGTCCAGTATTACATAGAGACAGGTCCAGTATTATATAGAGACAGGTCCAGTATTACATAGAGACAGGTCCAGTATTACATAGAGACAGGTCCAGTATTATATAGATACAGGTCCAGTATTACATAGAGACAGGTCCAGTATTATATAGAGACAGGTCCAGTATTATATAGAGACAGGTCCAGTATTATATAGAGACAGGTCCAGGTCCAGTATTATATAGAGACAGGTCCAGGTCCAGTATTATATAGAGACAGGTCCAGTATTATATAGAGACAGGTCCAGGTCCAGTATTATATAGAGACAGGTCCAGGTCCAGTATTACATAGAGACAGGTCCAGTATTACATAGAGACAGGTCCAGTATTACATAGAGACAGGTCCAGTATTATATAGAGACAGGTCCAGGTCCAGTATTACATAGAGACAGGTCCAGTATTATATAGAGACAGGTCCAGTATTATATAGAGACAGGTCCAGTATTATATAGAGACAGGTCCAGTATATTATAGAGACAGGTCCAGCATTATATAGAGACAGGTCCAGTATTATATAGAGACAGGTCCAGTATTATATAGAGACAGGTCCAGTATTATATAGAGACAGGTCCAGTATTATATAGAGACAGGTCCAGTATTATATAGAGACAGGTCCAGGTCCAGTATTACATAGAGACAGGTCCAGTATTACATAGAGACAGGTCCAGGTCCAGTATTACATAGAGACAGGTCCAGTATTATATAGAGACAGGTCCAGTATTATATAGAGACAGGTCCAGGTCCAGTATTACATAGAGACAGGTCCAGTAATACATAGAGACAGGTCCAGTATTATATAGAGACAGGTCCAGTATTATATAGAGACAGGTCCAGTATTATATAGAGACAGGTCCAGGTCCAGTATTACATAGAGACAGGTCCAGGTCCAGTATTACATAGAGACAGGTCCAGTATTACATAGAGACAGGTCCAGGTCCAGTATTACATAGAGACAGGTCCAGTATTATATAGAGACAGGTCCAGGTCCAGTAATACATAGAGACAGGTCCAGGTCCAGTATTATATAGAGACAGGTCCAGGTCCAGTATTACATAGAGACAGGTCCAGTATTATATAGAGACAGGTCCAGGTCCAGTATTATATAGAGACAGGTCCAGGTCCAGTATTATATAGAGACAGGTCCAGGTCCAGTATTACATAGAGACAGGTCCAGTAATACATAGAGACAGGTCCAGTATTATATAGAGACAGGTCCAGTATTATATAGAGACAGGTTCAGTATTATATAGAGACAGGTCCAGTATTATATAGAGACAGGTCCAGTATTATATAGAGACAGGTCCAGGTCCAGTATTACATAGAGACAGGTCCAGTATTACATAGAGACAGGTCCAGTATTACATAGAGACAGGTCCAGTATTACATAGAGACAGGTCCAGTATTACATAGAGACAGGTCCAGTATTACATAGAGACAGGTCCAGTATTATATAGAGACAGGTCCAGTATTACATAGAGACAGGTCCAGTATTATATAGAGACAGGTCCAGTATTACATAGAGACAGGTCCAGTATTATATAGAGACAGGTCCAGTATTATATAGAGACAGGTCCAGTATTACATAGAGACAGGTCCAGTATTATATAGAGACAGGTCCAGTATTACATAGAGAATTGTGATCTGAAGAGGTTTTTCAAGCTTGTGGAAACTCTGACTACCTGAGTGTCATCTCATCTCCACACACCCACACATCTTCCTCTTCTCTCCTCTTTCCCCCTATCATCTTCCCCCTCTCTACCCCTCTCCTCTTCCCTATCTCTTCTCTCCCCTATCTCCTCTCTCCCCTTCTCCTCTCTCCCCTCTCCTCTCTTATCTCATCCTCTCCTCCTCTCATGTCCCCTCTCTCCCCTTCTCCTGTTCCCTCTCTCCTGTCCCCTCTCTCCCCCTCCCCTCTCCTCTCCTCTCCTGTCCCCTCTCTCCCCCTCTCCTCTCCTGTCCCCTCTCTCCCCCTCTCCTCTCCTGTCCCCTCTCTCCCCCTCTCCTCTCCTGTCCCCTCTCTCCCCCTCTCCTCTCCTGTCCCCTCTCTCCCCGTCTCCTCTCCTCTCCTGTCCCCTCTCTCCCCCTCTCCTCTCCTCTCCTGTCCCCTCTCTCCCCCTCTCCTCTCCTGTCCCCTCTCTCCCCCTCTCCCCTCCTGTCCCCTCTCTCCCCCTCTCCTCCTCTCCTTTCCTCTCCTGTCCTGTAATGGGATGATGTATTCCTAACAAGACTCACCAGATGTTAATGGTCTGAGATGGAAGAGAGGAGAGAAAATGCAACATACTCTACTCCTACCTCACATAAGTGCATTCCAAATATACCCTATTCCCTATGTAGTGCACTACTTTTGACTAGAGTCATGTGGGACCTGGTCAAAAGTAGTGCACTACATAAGGGAATAGGGTCTATTTGGGATGCAAGCATTCTCTAGAACATCCTTAAGTGTCCGTAACAGACACAGAACACAGTAGAGAACACTGGATAATGAGGGCTCATTCTCCTCTCTCATCATTATCTCTCCTCTCTCCTCTTCTCTCTCTCCTAACCCAACTTCATTCTCCCTCCCTCTCTCCTAACCCAGCCTCATTCCCTCTCCCTCTCTCCTAACCCAGCCTCATTCTCTCTCCCTCCCTCTCTTCTCTTCTCTCTCTCCTCTTCTCTCTAACTCCCTCTCTTCTCTCTCCTCTTCTCTCTCCCTCTCTCCTAACCCAGGCTCATTCTCTCTCCCTCCCTCTCTCCTAACCCAGGCTCATTCTCTCTCCCTCCCTCTCTCCTAACCCAGCCTCATTCTCTCTCCCTCCCTCTCTCCTAACCCAGCCTCATTCTCTCTCCCTCCCTCTCTCCTAACCCAGCCTCATTCTCTCTCCCTCCCTCTCTTCTCTTCGCTCTCTCCTCTTCTCCCTCCCTCTCTTCTCTCTCTCCTCTTCTCTCTCCCTCTCTCCTCTTCTCTCTCCCTCCCTCTCTTCTCTCTCTCCTCTTCTCTCTCCCTCTCTCCTAACCCAGGCTCATTCTCTCTCCCTCCCTCTCTCCTAACCCAGCCTCATTTTCTCTCCCTCCCTCTCTCCTAACCCAGCCTCATTATCTCTCCCTCCCTCTCTTCTCTTCGCTCTCTCCTCTTCTCTCTCCCTCCATCTCTTCTCTCTCTCCTCTTCTCTCTCCCTCCATCTCTTCTCTCTCTCCTCTTCTCTCTCTCTCTCCTAACCCAGCCTCATTCTCTCTCCCTCTCTCTCTCCTAACCCAGCATCATTCTCTCTCCTCTTCTCTCTCTCCTACCCCAGCATCTCTCTCTCTCCCTCTCTCTCTCCTACCCCAACCTCTCTCTCTCTGAGTCTAAAGCCTGTTTTAGTGTGTTGTCTGAGGGAGTTGGGGAAAAAGCTGAACTGTGTAATCTTCCTGTAATGGCGGCTGGTAAAAGATGTCTAGGTTTGGCAGCTGTCTGAGATGGGCCACACACATCATTACTTTGTTCTCTTATCTCTCTCCCTATCCACCCCTCTCTCTCCTCTCCCTACCCATCCCTCTCTCTCTCCTCTCCCTATCCATCCCTCTCTCTCTCCTCTCCCTATCCATCCCTCTCGCTCTCCTCTCCCTATCCATCCCTCTCTCTCTCTCCTCTCCCTATCCATCCCCCTCTCTCTCCTCTCCCTATCCATCCCCCTCTCTCTCTCTTTCTCTCTGAATTTCAATTTCATTTCAATTCAAGGGGCTTTATTGGCATGGGAAATATATGTTTACATTGCCATAGCAAGTGAAATAGATAATAAACAAATATATCTCTCTCTCTCTGCTTATCTCTCTCCTTCTGCCTCTCTCTCCTTCTGCCTCTCCCTCTCTCTGCCTCTCTCTCCTTCTGCCTCTCTCTCCTTCTGCCTCTCTCTCCTTCTGCCTCTCTCTCTGCCTCTCTCTCTCTGCCTCTCTCTCCTTCTGCCACTCTCTCTCTCTCTGCCTCTCTCTCTGCCTCTCTCTCTCTGCCTCTCTCTCCTTCTGCCTCTCTCTCTCTGCCTCTCTCTCCTTCTGCCTCTCTCTCTCTGCCTCTCTCTCCTTCTGCCTCTCTCTCTTTCTTCCTTCCCACAGCAAGCGCTGAAGGAGAACACGCGGAGGAGAGAGGCGGAGGAGAAACAGAGGAGAG
>NW_026600499.1:105875-128375 GCF_029448725.1 Salvelinus fontinalis
TCCCTGCTAGCTGTAGACAGGACACTGCTGGTTAGTTAGAGCCCATACTAGCTGTAGACAGGACACTGCTGGTTAGTTAGAGCCCCTACTGGCTGTGGACAGGACACTGCTGGTTAGTTAGAGCCCATACTGGCTGTGGACAGGACACTGCTGGTTAGTTAAAGCCTCTACTAGCTGTGGACAGGACACTACAGGACACTGCTGGTTAGTTAGAGCCCATACTGGCTGTGGACAGGACACTGCTGGTTAGTTAGAGCCCCTGTTAGCTGTGGACATGACACTACAGGACACTGCTGGTTAGTTAGAGTCCCTGCTAGCTGTAGACAGGACACTACTGGTTAGTTAGAGTCCCTGCTAGCTGTGGACAGGACACTGCTGGTTAGTTAGAGTCCCTGCTAGCTGTGGACAGGACACTGCTGGTTAGTTAGAGCCCATACTGGCTGTGGACAGGACACTGCTGGTTAGTTAGAGTCCCTGCTAGCTGTGGACAGGACACTGCTGGTTAGTTAGAGCCCATACTAGCTGTAGACAGAACACTGCTGGTTAGTTAGAGCCCATACTAGCTGTAGACAGGACACTGCTGGTTAGTTAGAGTCCATGCTAGCTGTGGACAGGACACTGCTGGTTAGTTAGAGCCCATGCTAGCTGTGGACAGGACACTGCTGGTTAGTTAGAGTCCATGCTAGCTGTGGACAGGACACTACAGGACACTGCTGGTTAGTTAGAGCCCATACTGGCTGTGGACAGGACACTACAGGACACTGCTGGTTAGTTAGAGCCCATACTGGCTGTGGACAGGACACTGCTGGTTAGTTAGAGTCCCTGCTAGCTGTGGACAGGACACTACAGGACACTACAGGTTAGTTAGAGTCCCTGCTAGCTGTGGACAGGACACTGCTGGTTAGTTAGAGTCCCTGCTAGCTGTGGACAGGACACTGCTGGTTAGTTAGAGTCCATGCTAGCTGTGGACAGGACACTACAGGACACTGCTGGTTAGTTAGAGTCCCTGCTAGCTGTGGACAGGACACTACAGGACACTGCTGGTTAGTTAGAGTCCCTGCTAGCTGTGGACAGGACACTGCTGGTTAGTTAGAGCCCATACTAGCTGTGGACAGGACACTGCTGGTTAGTTAGAGTCCATGCTAGCTGTGGACAGGACACTGCTGGTTAGTTAGAGTCCCTGCTAGCTGTGGACAGGACACTACAGGACACTGCTGGTTAGTTAGAGCCCATACTAGCTGTGGACAGGACATTGCTGGTTAGTTAGAGTCCCTGCTAGCTGTGGACAGGACACTGCTGGTTATTTAGAGTCCCTGCTAGCTGTGGACAGGACACTACAGGACACTGCTGGTTAGTTAGAGCCCCTGCTAGCTGTGGACAGGACACTGCTGGTTAGTTAGAGTCCCTGCTAGCTGTGGACAGGACACTACAGGACACTGCTGGTTAGTTAGAGTCCCTGCTAGCTGTGGACAGGACACTACAGGACACTGCTGGTTAGTTAGAGCCCCTGCTAGCTGTGGACAGGACACTGCTGGTTAGTTAGAGTCCCTGCTAGCTGTGGACAGGACACTGCTGGTTAGTTAGAGTCCATGCTAGCTGTGGACAGGACACTGCTGGTTAGTTAGAGTCCCTGCTAGCTGTGGACAGGACACTACAGGACACTGCTGGTTAGTTAGAGTCCCTGCTAGCTGTGGACAGGACACTACAGGACACTACAGGTTAGTTAGAGTCCCTGCTAGCTGTGGACAGGACACTACAGGACACTACAGGTTAGTTAGAGTCCCTGCTAGCTAAGACATGGGCTTCATGGAGTCACGCGGAGTCCTTCATGAAGAGATGGTCTTTGTTTGTCGAAGAGGACCTGAGAGCTCGGTCATTACGTAATGGAGGGAGGTGTCCTCTGAAAGCCTTTTATTATCCATCAGATCAGTCAAGAGCCTCCATCCACCTCTCCGTACAGAGCAGAGCAGGCTGGTATAATGGAGCGGCTGCTGCAGATCCCACTCATACCAGACATTTTCTTTCCCGGACTTAAGATACCAAAGCATGTGTTTATTTCCTACTTTATACAGTCTCTACTGATAGAGAACAGTCTCTTTGTACAGTCTCTACTGATAGAGAACAGTCTCTACTGATAGAGAACAGTCTCTACTGATAGAGAACAGTCTCTTTATACAGTCTCTACCGATAGAGAACAGTCTCTACTCATAGAGAACAGTCTCTTTATACAGTCTCTACTGATAGAGAACAGTCTCTTTGTACAGTCTCTACTGATAGAGAACAGTCTCTACTGATAGAGAACAGTCTCTACTGATAGAGAACAGTCTCTTTATACAGTCTCTAGTGAAAGAGAACAGTCTCTACCGATAGAGAACAGTCTCTTTATACAGTCTCTAGTGAAAGAGAACAGTCTCTACTGATAGAGAACAGTCTCTACTGATAGAGAACAGTCTCTTTATACAGTCTCTACCGATAGAGAACAGTCTCTACCGATAGAGAACAGTCTCTTTGTACAGTCTCTACTGATAGAGAACAGTCTCTACTGATAGAGAACAGTCTCTACTCTACTGATAGAGAACAGTCTCTTTATACAGTCTCTAGTGAAAGAGAACAGTCTCCTTATACAGTCTCTGCTCTACTGATAGAGAACAGTCTCTACTGATAGAGAACAGTCTCTACTGATAGAGAACAGTCTCTTTGTACAGTCTCTACTGATAGAGAACAGTCTCTGTATACAGTCTCTACTGATAGAGAACAGTCTCTTTATACAGTCTCTACTGATAGAGAACAGTCTCTACTGATAGAGAACAGTCTCTTTATACAGTCTCTACTGATAGAGAACAGTCTCTACTGATAGAGAACAGTCTCTTTATACAGTCTCTGCTGATAGAGAACAGTCTCCTTATACAGTCTCTACTGATAGAGAACAGTCTCCTTATACAGTCTCTGCTCTACTGATAGAGAACAGTCTCTTTATACAGTCTCTACTGATAGAGAACAGTCTCTACTCATAGAGAACAGTCTCTGTATACAGTCTCTACTGCTAGAGAACAGTCTCCTTATACAGTCTCTACTGATAGAGAACAGTCTCTACTCATAGATAACAGTCTCTTTATACAGTCTCTGCTCTACTGATAGAGAACAGTCTCTACTGATAGAGAACAGTCTCTACTGATAGAGAACAGTCTCTTTGTACAGTCTCTACTGATAGAGAACAGTCTCTGTATACAGTCTCTACTGATAGAGAACAGTCTCTTTATACAGTCTCTACTGATAGAGAACAGTCTCTACTGATAGAGAACAGTCTCTTTATACAGTCTCTGCTGATAGAGAACAGTCTCCTTATACAGTCTCTACTGATAGAGAACAGTCTCCTTATACAGTCTCTGCTCTACTGATAGAGAACAGTCTCTTTATACAGTCTCTACTGATAGGGAACAGTCTCTACTCATAGAGAACAGTCTCTGTATACAGTCTCTACTGATAGAGAACAGTCTCCTTATACAGTCTCTACTGATAGAGAACAGTCTCTACTCATAGAGAACAGTCTCTTTATACAGTCTCTGCTCTACTGATAGAGAACAGTCTCTTTATACAGTCTCTACTGATAGAGAACAGTCTCTACCGATAGAGAACAGTCTCTTTATACAGTCTCTGCTCTACTGATAGAGAACAGTCTCTACTGATAGAGAACAGTCTCTGCTCTACTGATAGAGAACAGTCTCTACTCTACTGATAGAGAACAGTCTCTTTATACAGTCTTTGCTGATAGAGAACAGTCTCTACTGATAGAGAACAGTCTCTACCGATAGAGAACAGTCTCTACGGATAGAGAACAGTCTCTTTATACAGTCTCTACTGATAGAGAACAGTCTCTACTGATAGAGAACAGTCTTCTGTGGAGAATAGTGTTGGTTTAATGAAGTTATATGAGAGCTGAATCAACAGAGAATAAACACATGGGCAGAAGCTGCTGGTAGCTTTAGTCCTGAAAACCAACGTTCAGAGAAAAGTCTGCCCGTTGTCCATATTGTTCTCGTTACTGTGCCGAAGGACACAGACATTACAGATCTGTGTGTGTTTGTATCGTGGAGACTGTGAGGCTTGATTCCTGGACCGTTCTGTTTACATTTAGTGCAATTTAACTTAGTTTATGGTCTACTTTTTAGTAAAAAACTGTTATTGACTTTAATGATAAAACCTGTTTTCTGGGTCGCCCAGCCTCTCTCTCTCTCTCTCTCTCTCTCTCTCTCTCTCTCTCTCTCTCTCTCTCTCTCTCTCTCTCTCTCTCTCTCTCTCTCTCTCTCTCTTTCTCTCTCTCTCACACACACACACACACACACACACACACACACACACACACACACACACACACACACACACACACACACACACACACCCCAGCCCTATCCTATGGAGATGAACAGTGTTAACATAGAGCCCAGGCCTATCCTATGGAGATGAACAGTGTTAACATAGAGCCCAGCCCTATCCTATAGAGATGAACAGTGTTAACATAGAGCCCAGCCCTATCCTATAGAGATGAACAGTGTTAACATAGAGCCCTATCCTATAGAGATGAACAGTGTTAACATAGAGCCCAGCCCTATCCTATAGAGATGAACAGTGTTAACATAGAGCCCAGCCCTATCCTATAGAGATGAACAGTGTTAACATAGAGCCCAGCCCTATCCGAGTGGTTTTTCCTTCTGTCTCCCGGCTGCTGCTGCATGCTGGGCGATTGTACCGGCTGTAAGACAAATCTGGTGCGTTAACTCCCAGGGTAGGAGCGGCGAGCGGACAAATGTTTGTGGAGCGACAAATTAAACATCACAGCTTTATTTAACATTCCCTACATGGCTACAAAGGAGGAACTATTAAGATGTCAAATAGAGGACTCAGCCAGGGGCCCTGCGCCACACCGACACACAGAGAGAGAGAGAGATGGAGACAGAGGACTCAGCCAGACGCCCTGCGCCACACAGACACACAGAGAGAGAGAGAGATGGAGACAGAGGACTCAGCCAGACGCCCTGCGCCACACAGAGAGAGAGAGATAGATGGAGACAGAGGACTCAGCCAGGGGCCCTGCACCACACAGACACACACAGAGAGAGAGAAAGATGGAGACAGAGGACTCAGCCAGACGCCCTGCGCCACACAGACACACAGAGAGAGAGAGATGGAGACCAGAGGAGAGGTAGTGTCCTCCTCAGTAACTCTGTCCTTCAGGAGAGGAGACCAGAGGAGAGGTAGTGTCCTCCTCAGTAACTCTGTCCTTCAGGAGAGGAGACCAGAGGAGAGGTAGTGTCCTCCTCAGTAACACTGTCCTTCAGGAGAGGAGACCAGAGGAGAGGTAGTGTCCTACTCAGTAACTCTGTCCTTCAGGAGAGGAGACCAGAGGAGAGGTAGTGTCCTCCTCAGTAACTCTGTCCTTCAGGAGAGGAGACCAGAGGAGAGGTAGTGTCCTCCTCAGTAACTCTGTCCTTCAGGAGAGGAGACCAGAGGAGAGGTAGTGTCCTCCTCAGTAACTCTGTCCTTCAGGAGAGGAGACCAGAGGAGAGGTAGTGTCCTACTCAGTAACTATGTCCTTCAGGAGAGGAGACCAGAGGAGAGGTAGTGTCCTCCTCAGTAACTCTGTCCTTCAGGAGAGGAGACCAGAGGAGAGGTAGTGTCCTCCTCAGTAACACCCTGACATGTTCCTTTCCAAACACTCAGACTCAGACCCCGCTCTCCTCTGTCTCACCAGTCATTTGGTTCTGTTAGAGGAAATTAGCCCATTTCAGACCAGAGAGGGGTGGGGGCGGCTGGACTTGAAGACAATGGAAAAGGCCACTCTTAGCCGAGTGTCTGTCTGGGATTGTATTTTGATTGAACAAGGAGAGGAGAGTCTAAATCAGACTACAAACTACCAGCTAGCCTGATGGCTGGACTGGTCTCTCTTCCTCAGAGTTTGGTTTCCCGCCGTGTTCTGAGCTGAGAGAGCAGACAGTGTGGCTTCCTCTTCCACACCTGTTTGTCCTCAGGGAGAGTGGTCTAAAAGTACTTTAAAGTACTACTTAAGTAGTATCTGTACTTTACTATTTTCTATTTTTGACAACTTTTACCTCACTACATTCCTCAAGAAAATAATGTACTTTTTTACCTCCATCCATTTTCCCTGACACCCAGAAGTAGTCGTTCCATTTTGAATGATTAGCAGGACAGGAACATTGATAAATTAATGTGTTTATCAAGAGGACATCCCTGGTCGTCCCTACCGCCTCTGATCTGGAGGACTCACTAAACAGAGAACATCCCTGGTCGTCCATACTGCCTCTGATCTGGAGGACTCACTAAACAGAGAACATCCTTGGTCATCCCTACTGCCTCTGATCTGGAGGACTCACTAAACAGAGAACATCCCTGGTCATCCTGCTCCCAGATCAGTAACGTCAGACGCTGCTCTCAGATCAGTAATATCAGACGCTGCTCCCAGATCAGTAATATCAGACGCTGCTCCCAGATCAGTAATATCAGACACTGCTCCCAGATCAGTAACGTCAGACACTGCTCCCAGATCAGTAATATCAGACGCTGCTCCCAGATCAGTAACGTCAGACACTGCTCCCAGATCAGTAACGTCAGACACTGCTCCCAGATCAGTAATATCAGACGCTGCTCCCAGATCAGTAATGTCAGACGCTGCTCCCAGATCAGTAACATCAGACGCTGCTCCCAGATCAGTAATATCAGACGCTGCTCCCAGATCAGTAATATCAGACGCTGCTCCCAGATCAGTAATATCAGACGCTGCTCCCAGATCAGTAATATCAGACGCTGCTCTCAGATCAGTAATATCAGACGCTGCTCCCAGATCAGTAATATCAGACGCTGCTCCCAGATCAGTAATGTCAGACGCTGCTCCCAGATCAGTAACGTCAGACGCTGCTCCCAGTTCAGTAATATCAGACGCTGCTCCCAGATCAGTAATGTCAGACGCTGCTCCCAGATCAGTAACGTCAGACACTGCTCCCAGATCAGTAACGTCAGACGCTGCTCCCAGATCAGTAATATCAGACGCTGCTCCCAGATCAGTAACGTCAGACGCTGCTCCCAGATCAGTAATATCAAACGCTGCTCCCAGATCAGTAGCATCAGACACTGCTCCCAGATCAGATCTAGTTCTACTGTACCTTCTACACGCCGGCTCACATCATGTGTATATAACTATATTCATGTCTTCATTTTGAAGACAAAAGGAGAAGCAAAAGGCTTTTGTACACATCTCTTTAGCGATAAGTCTCCTGTCACAGGTGCGTTCTGGGTAAATAGAGAGAGAGAGAAGCAGGCAGAAATGGGGCAGACATCAAAGCCTTGTTGAGCTGTGATACCTTCAAAGACTTAGATTAGAGCTCTTCTCCTCTCATCTTCTCTCCCCTCTCCCCTCCTCTCATCTCCCTCTCCTCTCCCCTCCTCTCATCTCCCTCTCCTCTCTCCCCCTCTCTCCCCCTCTCCCCTCCTCTCATCTCCCTCTCCTCTCTTCCCCTCTCTCCCCCTCTCCCCTCCTCTCATATCCCTCCCCTCTCTCCCCCTCTCCCCTCCTCTCATCTCCCTCTCCCTCCTCTCATCTCCCCTCCTCATCTCCCTCTCCTCTCCCCTCCTCTCATCTCCCCTCATCTCCTCTTCTGAAGTCCTGCTATATCTCTCCAGCTAATCTCCTGCATCTACCTCTGCTCACAGCAATTAGTTTGAATCATATTCCTCATTTCAGCCGTGTTTTGTACCCCAACTAGCCTGCCAAGAAGGCTGGCTGACATGCCTGTGATCTCCTGTGTGTATTTATATATTAATACATATTTGATGATTTCGTCTCTCTCTCTCAATCTACTCTCATTCTTTCTCTGTCTCTCTATCTTTTTGTCTCTCTCGCTCTCTCCTATTCTCATTCTCTCAATTTATTTATTTCTATAAAGCAGTCCTCCCCCCCCCCCCCTCTCTCTCTCTCTCTCTCTCTCTCTCTCTCCTCTGGTGCGCCAGTCTCTGAGTGGTGTGTAAAATTGGATGCTTTGTACTCCCAAATAATCCTGAGATATAGATATGTTTGTTTCTCCGCCTTCCCTCCCTCCCTCCCTCCCTCTCTCTGAGGGCTGAGAGTTGTTAGTTTATAAAAGCTAATGTTATTTGGTGTTCTCAGCAGAAGTGTAAAATCGAACAGGCAAGACACTCTGTTATTTAGGTTACTGCTGTTCGCTGTAGTTGGTGGGAGTGATGGAATACAGTAGTGTGATGGAATACAGTAGTGTGATGGAATACAGTAGTGTGATGGAATACAGTAGTGTGATGGAATACAGTAGTGTGATGGAATACAGTAGTGTGATGGAATACAGTAGCGTGATGGAATACAGTAGCGTGATGGATTACAGTAGCGTGATGGAATACAGTAGTGTGATGGAATACAGTAGTGTGATGGAATACAGTAGTGTGTGGTGGGAGTGATGGAATACAGTAGTGTGATGGAATACAGTAGTGTGATGGAATACAGTAGTGTGTGGTGGGAGTGATGGAATACAGTAGTGTGATGGAATACAGTAGTGTGATGGAATACAGTAGTGTGATGGAATACAGTAGTGTGGTGGAATACAGTAGTGTGATGGATTACAGTAGTGTGATGGAATACAGTAGTGTGATGGAATACAGTAGTGTGATGGATTACAGTAGTGTGATGGATTACAGTAGTGTGATGGAATACAGTAGTGTGATGGAATACAGTAGTGTGATGGAATACAGTAACGTGATGGATTACAGTAGCGTGATGGATTACAGTAGCGTGATGGATTACAGTAGCGTGATGGAATACAGTAGTGTGTGGTGGGAGTGATGGAATACAGTAGTGTGATGGAATACAGTAGTGTGTGTTGGTAGGTGGGAGTGATGGAATACAGTAGTGTGATGGAATACAGTAGTGTGATGGAATACAGTAGTGTGATGGAATACAGTAGTGTGATGGAATACAGTAGTGTGATGGAATACAGTAGTGTGATGGAATACAGTAGTGTGATGGAATACAGTAGAGTGATGGAATACAGTAGTGTGATGGAATACAGTAGTGTGATGGAATACAGTAGTGTGATGGAATACAGTAGTGTGTGTTGGTAGGTGGGAGTGATGGAATACAGTAGTGTGATGGAATACAGTAGTGTGATGGAATACAGTAGAGTGATGGAATACAGTAGTGTGATGGAATACAGTAGTGTGATGGAATACAGTAGTGTGTGTTGGGAGGTGGGAGTGATGGAATACAGTAGTGTGATGGAATACAGTAGTGTGTGTTGGTAGGTGGGAGTGTCTGGAAGGTCCAGAGAGGTGAGAATTGCAGTGTTGTCGCCAATTAAATTTTGGAGGTCGGGGAACAAAAAATTAAGAGAACCGATTATTAACAAATGTTTTTAGAGAAATATAATTAGAAAAATTCAATGTAATTGTGTAAATGTCTAAATTGGTTTATCTTAATTATTTTTGTGAATATAGAACGTGTGTGTAAGTGTACAGATGTGTCTGAATATAGAATGTGAATATAGAATGTGTGTGTAAGTGTACAGACAGACACATGCGTATCCTGCTGACTTGTAGCATCCCAATAGTACCCCAATAGTACCCCAATAGAATAGAATCCCTCTGATGCCGCCACAGCTTTCATCCCAGATTGAACTTTGACATTTTACCAAACCGATACGGGGCACAATGCAATTCAGAAGGACTTCCTGTATCTGTTCATACAGGAGAAAGAAGAAGAGATGGACTTCCTGTGTCTGTTCAGACATACAGGAGAAAAAAAGATGAAGGTCACCTTTGAACATAATTAGTCTCGTTCTCCTCTCTCTCTCTCTCGCTCTCTCTCTCTCTCTCTCTCTCTCTCTCTCTCTCTCTCTCTCTCTCTCTCTCTCCTTTCTCCATCCTCTATCTCTCTCTTTCCTTCTCTCTCTCTCTCTCTCTATCCTCCCTCTCTCTCCTTTCTCCATCATCTCTCTATCTCTCTCTCTCTTTCCTTCTCTCTCTCTTTTTGGCCGTTGCTCGTCAGGACAGAGACATCCCAGCTTTCCAGTCCCTGACCGCTCCAGCTATGTTACAAACACTTCTCCTTACAGTGTTTAGTTCTGTGGTGACAGCTCCCATGTGGTGACGGCTCCCGTGTGTTTAGTTCTGTGGTGACAGCTCCCATGTGGTGACGGCTCCCGTGTGTTTAGTTCTGTGGTGACAGCTCCCGTGTGTTTAGTTCTGTGGTGACAGCTCCCGTGTGTTTAGTTCTGTGGTGACAGCTCCCGTGTGTTTAGTTATGTGGTGACAGCTCCCATGTGTTTAGTTCTGTGGTGACGGCTCCCATGTGTTTAGTTCTGTGGTGACAGCTCCCATGTGTTTAGTTCTGTGGTGACAGCTCCCATGTGGTGACGGCTCCCGTGTGTTTAGTTCTGTGGTGACAGCTCCCATGTGTTTAGTTCTGTGGTGACAGCTCCCATGTGTTTAGTTATGTGGTGACAGCTCCCATGTGTTTAGTTCTGTGGTGACAGCTCCCATGTGTTTAGTTCTGTGGTGACGGCTCCCATGTGTTTAGTTCTGTGGTGACGGCTCCCATGTGGTGACAGCTCCCATGTGTTTAGTTCTGTGGTGACGGCTCCCATGTGTTTAGTTCTGTGGTGACAGCTCCCATGTGGTGACGGCTCCCGTGTGTTTAGTTCTGTGGTGACAGCTCCCGTGTGTTTAGTTCTGTGGTGACAGCTCCCGTGTGTTTAGTTCTGTGGTGACAGGTCCCATGTGTTTAGTTCTGTGGTGACAGCTCCCGTGTGTTTAGTTCTGTGGTGACAGGTCCCATGTGTTTAGTTCTGTGGTGACAGCTCCCGGGTGTTTAGTTCTGTGGTGACAGGTCCCATGTGTTTAGTTCTGTGGTGACAGGTCCCATGTGTTTAGTTTAGGCTCCTACATGGACCTGTGGTGACCAGCGGCAGGCTGTGTGTTGACAACCTGCCATCACTTTGAAAGAAGGAAGAGGAAGACAAGGATAAATGGAAGAGAAAGAGTGGGAGCGGAGGAGGAGGAGAGGAGAGGAGATAAAGAGGGGAGGAGGAGAGGAGATAGAGAGTGGAGGAGGAGAGGAGATAAAGGGGTGGAGAAGAGGAGAGGAGATAAAGAGGAGAGGAGATAGAGGGGTAGAGGAGAGGGGAAGAGGAGAGGAGATAGAGGGGAAGAGGAGAGGAGATAGAGGAGAGGAGATAGAGGGGAAGAGGAGAGGAGATAGAGGGGAAGAGGAGAGGAGATAGAGGGGAAGAGGAGAGGAGATAGAGGGGAAGAGGAGAGGAGATAGAGGGGAAGAGGAGAGGAGATAGAGGGGAAGAGGAGAGGAGATAGAGGGGAAGAGGAGAGGAGATAGAGGGGAAGAGGAGAGGAGATAGAGGGGAAGAGGAGAGGAGATAGAGGGGAAGAGGAGAGGAGATAGAGGAGAGGAGATAAATGAGTGGAGAAGAGGAGAGGAGATAAAGAGGAGAGGAGAGGAGATAGAGGGGAGGAGAGGAGAGGAGATAAAGAGGGGAGGAGAGGAGAGGAGATAAAGAGGGGGAGAGGAGAGGAGATAAAGGGGTAGAGGAGGGGAGATAAAGGGGTAGAGGAGGGGAGGAGGAGAGGAGATAGAGGGGTGGAGATAGAGGGGAAGAGGAGAGGAGATAGAGGAGAGGAGATAGAGGGGGAGAGGAGATAGAGGGGAAGAGGAGAGGAGATAGAGGAGAGGAGATAGAGGGGAAGAGGAGAGGAGATAGAGGGGAAGAGGAGATAGAGGGGAAGAGGAGAGGAGATAGAGGGGAAGAGGAGAGGAGATAGAGGGGAAGAGGAGAGGAGATAGAGGGGAAGAGGAGATAGAGGGGAAGAGGAGAGGAGATAGAGGGGAAGAGGAGATAGAGGGGAAGAGGAGATAGAGGGGAAGAGGAGAGGAGATAGAGGGGAAGAGGAGAGGAGATAGAGGGGAAGAGGAGAGGAGCTAGAGGGGAAGAGGAGAGGAGCTAGAGGGGAAGAGGAGAGGAGCTAGAGGGGAAGAGGAGAGGAGCTAGAGGGGAAGAGGAGAGGAGCTAGAGGGGAAGAGGAGAGGAGCTAGAGGGGAAGAGGAGAGGAGCTAGAGGGGAAGAGGAGAGGAGCTAGAGGGGAAGAGGAGAGGAGCTAGAGGGGAAGAGGAGAGGAGCTAGAGGGGAAGAGGAGAGGAGCTAGAGGGGAAGAGGAGAGGAGATAGAGGGGAAGAGGAGAGGAGATAGAGGGGGAGAGGAGAGGAGATAAAGAGGGGAAGAGGAGAGGAGATAAAGAGGGAAGTAGGAGAGGAGATAGAGGGGTGGAGGAGAGGAAAGAGAGAGGGGAGGAGAGAGAGGAGGAATGTAAGAACAGACTCCTCTACTTTAATCAGAGTAAATGTCCTCCCGTCTGCCACTAAATCAATCCAGTGGCTCTGCAGTCACACAAACACACACACACACACACACACACACACACACACTCCCCATCACATCAGTTACCTCAGACCTGCAGTCCCATCAGTTAGTCTCAGCTCCAGGCTGCAGTATATTAAGGCTCTGAGTTGATCTCCCTCACGGGCTCCATCACGCCTCACTGTCGGGCTCTGATGCCTCCGCAGTGCAGTCCCTCTCCCCGTCACACGCTCTGCACCAGGCTGAAATCAGCCCGCAGAGAGAAGAGACTTTAGGTCAGTGGTCACTAAACGATCCATCGACTGGTCCGTCTCCAAGGCATTCCTAGTCAATCGCCGAACATTTCTCTATAAAAATGTTAAAAAAACAACGACAAAGCTTTACGTTCCTGCTTTATTCTGTCTCTGGTGCTGTTGCCAGTAGGTGCTCTTGTTTCAGCTGCCCTGCGCGCCGGATTGGTGGAGTCTGACCCTTTATTCAACCATTTCATATGTCGAAAACTGATGGTTATAAACTCTCCCAACTCGGTGTTCCCAGCGAGCAAATCAAGCGCACCTTTAGTCCTACCGCTAGCCAATCGGATTGCTCAGATCGCTGTGCGACTTCCTGGGAACACACACCCGAGTCAGTTTTAATACTACCTACGTTTCAAAACGTCTAAAACCATGACAACAGAGAATATCAACCAATGAGTGAGTAGATGTGGTTTCAAGATGTCTAAAACCATGACGACAGAGACTGTCAACCAATGAGTGAGTAGATGTGGTTTCAAAACGTCTAAAACCATGACGACAGAGACTGTCAACCAATGAGTGAGTAGATGTGGTTTCAAAACGTCTAAAACCATGACGACAGAGACTGTCAACCAATGAGTGAGTAGATGTGGTTTCAAGATGTCTAAAACCATGACGACAGAGACTGTCAACCAATGAGTGAGTAGATGTGGTTTCAAGATGTCTATAACCATGACGACAGAGACTGTCAACCAATGAGTGAGTAGATGTGGATTCAAAACGTCTAAAACCATGACGACAGAGACTGTCAACCAATGAGTGAGTAGATGTGGTTTCAAAACGTCTAAAACCATGACGACAGAGACTGTCAACCAATGAGTGAGTAGATGTGGTTTCAAGACGTCTAAAACCATGACGACAGAGACTGTCAACCAATGAGTGAGTAGATGTGGTTTCAAAACGTCTAAAACCATGACGACAGAGACTGTCAACCAATGAGTGAGTAGATGTGGTTTCAAAACGTCTAAAAACCATGACAACAGAGACTGTCAACCAATGAGTGAGTAGATGTTGATTCAAAACGTCTAAAACCATGACAACAGAGACTGTCAACCAATGAGTGAGTAGATGTTGATTCAAAACGTCTAAAACCATGACGACAGAGACTGTCAACCAATGAGTGAGTAGATGTGGACGTTTTAATTCAGCACTGTCGACACTTTTGTAATTCAACACTTTTTATAAGACATGAAATGTTCTTCTCCACTGAAACCAACACTGCAGCTTCTTTAACTACGTAGAGAAGTGTAGTGATTGTTGTTGTTAGAGGCTGTGTGTTGTTAAACACCCCTAAGGTCGATGTCCGCACCCCCTGCGGAAACCAACATTAGCATCATCAAAAAAATGACCCATTCAAAAATAATCTGTCAGTTTAATATTGAGACATATTTGACTTTCTGGTCGTAGGAGGAAC
The DNA here is from genome assembly GCF_029448725.1 of Salvelinus fontinalis. Classification (NCBI taxonomy): domain Eukaryota; kingdom Metazoa; phylum Chordata; class Actinopteri; order Salmoniformes; family Salmonidae; genus Salvelinus; species Salvelinus fontinalis. The sequence continues at coordinate 120,023 of NW_026600499.1, forward strand.
AACATGAATTAGTACGTGAGGCAGATATAATGCAGGGGGACTTGAGAGACTGACCGTTGGATGCAGGCCCCGTAAGTCCAGATAAATAAAGAAAGATAATCATTTGAACTAATTCTCACTCAGCTGTGGCACAAATGAGAGAGACAGAGACCGAGCGACTATTCATCTGCCCCGACACTGATTACCCTTGTACCTCCTCTCCTCTCACCCCCCTCCTCTCCTCTCACCCCCCCTCCTCTCCTCTCACCCTCTCTGTCTCTCTCTCTCCCTCCCTCTCCCTCTCTGTCTCTCTCTATCTCTCTCCCTCCCTCTCTGTCTCTCTTTCTCCCTCTCCTTCTCTCCCTCTCTCTCTCTCTCTCTCCCTCCCTCTCTCTCTCTCCCTCTCTCTCTCTCTCTCTCTGTCTCTCCCTCTCTGTCTCTCCCTCTCTCTCTCCCTCTCTCTCTCTCTCTCTCTCTCTCTCCCTCCATCCCCTCTGCCCTGCAATGTGTTTCAGTAAGTCAGGTGATAACTAGGAAGCATGTCTGTCCACAGCTGTTTCTCTCCACCTCGCTCTCAGCAGCTCTATCAGACCTGTCAGCCTGAACATTGTCCACCTCCACTATGCTAGGACCTCAACTCTCTGGTCTGTCAACACCTCTCTTCCATGTTGAATGACCTAAACTCTCTGGTCTGTCAACACCTCTCTTCCATGTTGAATGACCTAAACTCTCTGGTCTGTCAACACCTCTCTTCCATGTTGAATGACCTAAACTCTCAGGGTCTGTCAACACCTCTCTTCCATGTTGAATGGCCTAAACTCTCTGGTCTGTCAACACCTCTCTTCTATGTTGAATGGCCTAAACTCTCTGGTCTGTCAACACCTCTCTTCCATGTTGAATGACCTAAACTCTCTGGTCTGTCAACAACGCTCTTCCATGTTGAATGACCTAAACTCTCTGGTCTGTCAACACCTCTCTTCCATGTTGAATGACCTAAACTCTCTGGTCTGTCAACACCTCTCTTCCATGTTGAATGACCTAAACTCTCTGGTCTGTCAACACCTCTCTTCCATGTTGAATGACCTAAACTCTCTGGTCTGTCAACACCTCTCTTCCATGTTGAATGACCTAAACTCTCAGGGTCTGTCAACACCTCTCTTCCATGTTGAATGGCCTAAACTCTCTGGTCTGTCAACACCTCTCTTCTATGTTGAATGGCCTAAACTCTCTGGTCTGTCAACACCTCTCTTCCATGTTGAATGACCTAAACTCTCTGGTCTGTCAACAACGCTCTTCCATGTTGAATGACCTAAACTCTCTGGTCTGTCAACACCTCTCTTCCATGTTGAATGACCTAAACTCTCTGGTCTGTCAACACCTCTCTTCCATGTTGAATGACCTAAACTCTCTGGTCTGTCAACACCTCTCTTCCATGTTGAATGACCTAAACTCTCTGGTCAGTCAACACCTCTCTTCCATGTTGAATGACCTAAACTCTCTGGTCTGTCAACACATCTCTTCCATGTTGAATGACCTAATCTCTCGGGTCTGTCAACACCTCTCTTCCATGTTGAATGGCCTAAACTCTCTGGTCTGTCAACACCTCTCTTCCATGTTGAATGACCTAAACTCTCTGTTCAGTCAACACCTCTCTTCCATGTTGAATGGCCTAAACTCTCTGGTCTGTCAACACCTCTCTTCCATGTTGAATGACCTAAACTCTCTGGTCTGTCAACACCTCTCTTCCATGTTGAATGACCTAAACTCTCTGGTCTGTCAACACATCTCTTCCATGTTGAATGACCTAATCTCTCGGGTCTGTCAACACCTCTCTTCCATGTTGAATGGCCTAAACTCTCTGGTCTGTCAACACCTCTCTTCCATGTTGAATGACCTAAACTCTCTGGTCAGTCAACACCTCTCTTCCATGTTGAATGGCCTAAACTCTCTGGTCCGTCAACACCTCTCTTCCATGTTGAATGACCTAAACTCTCTGGTCTGTCAACACCTCTCTTACATGTTGAATGTCCTAAACTCTCTGGTCTGTCAACACCTCTCTTCTATGTTGAATGGCCTAAAATCTCTGGTCTGTCAACTCCTCTCTTCCATGTTGAATGACCTAAACTCTCTGGTCTGTCAACACCTCTCTTCTATGTTGAATGACCTAAACTCTCTGGTCTGTCAACACCTCTCTTCCATGTTGAATGACCTAAACTCTCTGGTCTGTCAACACCTCTCTTCCATGTTGATTGACCTAAATTCTCTGGTCTGTCAACACCTCTCTTCCATGTTGAATGACCTAAACTCTCTGGTCAGTCAACACCTCTCTTCCATGTTGCAATATAGGGATGGACATTTTGTCTTCATTTTGAAAGTTTTAAACAGCCTACATACACCTTACTATCTTCCACAGTAACCTAAAGACCATTCTATACAATACTAGATCCGTAGTCCTTACTGTCTTCCACAGTAACCTAAAGACCATTCTATACAATACTAGATCCGTAGTCCTTCCTGTCTTCCACAGTAACCTAAAGACCATTCTATACAATACTAGATCCGTAGTCCTTCCTGTCTTCCACAGTAACCTAAAGACCATTCTATATAATACTAGATCCGTAGTCCTTACTGTCTTCCACAGTAACCTAAAGACCATTCTATATAATACTAGATCTGTAGTCCTTACTGTCTTCCACAGTAACCTAAAGACCATTCTATATAATACTAGATCCGTAGTCCTTACTGTATTCCACAGTAACCTAAAGACCATTCTATATAATACTAGATCCATAGTCTCCTTACTGTCTTCCACAGTAACCTAACGACCATTCTATATAATACTAGATCTGTAGTCCTTACTGTCTTCCACAGTAACCTAAAGACCATTCTATATAATACTAGATCCGTAGTCCTTACTGTATTCCACAGTAACCTAAAGACCATTCTATATAATACTAGATCCGTAGTCCTTACTGTCTTCCACAGTAACCTAACGACCATTCTATACAATACTAGATCCGTAGTCCTTAGTGTCTTCCACAGTAACCTAAAGAGTATTCTATACAATACTAGATCCGTAGTCTTTACTGTCTTCCACAGTAACCTAAAGAGCATTCTATATAATACTAGATCCATAGTCTCCTTACTGTCTTCCACAGTAACCTAAAGACCATTCTATATAATACTAGATCCGTAGTCCTTACTGTCTTCCACAGTAACCTAACGACCATTCTATACAATACTAGATCCGTAGTCCTTAGTGTCTTCCACAGTAACCTAAAGACCATTCTATATAATACTAGATCCGTAGTCCTTACTGTCTTCCACAGTAACCTAACGACCATTCTATATAATACTAGATCCGTAGTCCTTAGTGTCTTCCACAGTAACCTAAAGAGCATTCTATATAATACTAGATCCATAGTTTCCTTACTGTCTTCCACAGTTACCTAGAGACCATTCTATATAATACTAGATCCGTAGTCCTTACTGTCTTCCACAGTAACCTAAAGACCATTCTATATAATACTAGATCCGTAGTCCTTACTGTATTCCACTAACCTAAAGACCATTTTATATAATACTAGATCCGTAGTCCTTACTGTATTCCACAGTAACCTAAAGACCATTCTATATAATACTAGATCCATAGTCTCCTTACTGTCTTCCACAGTAACCTAAAGACCATTCTATATAATACTAGATCCGTAGTCCTTACTGTCTTCCACAGTAACCTAAAGACCATTCTATATAATACTAGATCCGTAGTCCTTCCTGTCTTCCACAGTAACCTAAATACCATTCTATATAATACTAGATCCTTAGTCTCCTTACTGTCTTCCACAGTAACATAAAGACCATTCTATATAATACTAGATCCGTAGTCCTTCCTGTCTTCCACAGTAACCTAACGACCATTCTATATAATACTAGATCCGTAGTCCTTGCTGTCTTCCACAGTAACCTAAAGACCATTCTATATAATACTAGATATGTAGTCCTTACTGTATTCCACAGTAACCTAAAGACCATTCTATATAATACTAGATCCATAGTCTCCTCACTGTCTTCCACAGTAACCTAAAGACCATTCTATATAATACTAGATCCGTAGTCCTTACTGTCTTCCACAGTAACCTAGAGACCATTCTATATAATACTAGATCCGTAGTCCTTAGTGTCTTCCACAGTAACCTAAAGACCATTCTATATCATTCTAGATCCATCGTCCTTTCTCTGAACGGACACAGTAACTGTAGAGAGTTGACATCACAGCCATGACGTCAGAAGACTTCCCCCCCCCCCCCCCCCCCCCCCGAAGTTATCACTATTACCACAGATGGAGACGGAGAGAAATCCTCCCTGGGTGTGAAATGGGCAGGTTTTTGAGAGGTGGCTGGTTGGGTTTTACAACACGGTCCACACTCCTCTGTTCTCCCTCCCCTTCCAGCCATCCTAAAGAGAGCGGTAAAGTCCTGAATGGCACCTCGTTCCCTTTTCATAGTGCACTACATTTGCCCAAGGCCCTTAGGGACTAGTGTGCCGTTTAGGACTCGGCTCCTTCCAGAGGAGAGTGTGTTCAGGGCACATCAGTGGCAGGTTAATATCTCTGCCTGGGGAGACAGGGTGTCTGGTAGCTCGGTCAGAGGCTGGGATAGATGCCTGACTCCACAGACGGCATCATCATCTTCATCATACAAGACACAGACACACGCAGACACACACACACACACACACACAGACACAGACACACACACAGACACACACACACACAGACACACACACAGACACAGACACACACACACACACACAGACACACACACACACAGACACACACACACACACACACACACACACACACACACACACACACACACACACACACACACACACACACACACACACACACACACACACACACACACACACACACACACACACACACAGACACACACACACACACACACATGCTCAGCCCTGGCTGACTGACTGAGAGGCTTGTGTTGTTCTGGCTCTTTATATTTCCACTTCCTTCTGTCCTTCTGCCTCTTTACAAAAGATTGGGTGGATTTGATGTGTCATGAAAATGTACTGTTATATATGACTGATTATCCTGACAGGGAGAGGGAAGGGAGGGAGAGGATGAGGGGTGGGAGAGAGGGAGGGAGAGGAGGGGGAGGGAGGGAGGAGGGGTGGGATGGAGGGAGCAGATATGGGGGATGGCCAGTAGTAGGAGGGGGGGGAGAGGAGGAGGGGTGGGAGAGAGGGAGGAGGAGGGGGGGGGGGGGGGGGGGGGGAGGGGGGGGAGAGGAGAAGGGGTGGGAGGGAGCAGATATGGGGGATGGCCAGTAGTAGGAGGAGGAGGGAGGGGTGGAATATGCTGTTGTTGGTGACTCTAGGGATGAGTACCAAATGGCACCCTATTCCCTATAAAGTGGTCTTATGGGCCCTGGTCAAAAGTAGTGCACTAGATAGGGAATAGTGTTCCATTGGGCATGTCTCCACTACTCCTCCCCAGCCAGACCCCCCCGTTCTCCTAACAGTTATCCATAGAAAAGGCAACGACCTGAGGTTAATAGCTTGAACTTTCCCTCTGGCTTTATAGTCCAGCCACAGAGTGTCACACACTGGACACACACACACACACACACACACACACACACACACACACACACACACACACACACACACACACACACACACACACACACACACTGGACACACACACACACACACACTGGACACACACACACACACACACACACACACACACACACACACACACACACACACAGACTGGACTGTGGCTGTCTGGTGTTGGAGGGGAGTAACATCCAGGTGATATAAGAACCAGTTAAAGGCTGTCTGCTTCTCTAATGGCACGGTTTAACTGGTGGTCGACTGTCTCTGTTGCATGGCCATCATCTCCGGCATTACTATGGCAACCTTCAGGACCTGATAGCAATACTGCCCTCATCTAATTTAGTCTCTCTCTCCCCCTCTCTTTCCCCCCCCACCTCTCTCTCACCCCCCCCCCCTCTCTCACTCCCCCCCCCTCTCTCTCACTCTCCCCCCTCTCTTTTTCTCTCTCCCCCTCTCTCTCGCTCCCTCTCTTTCTCCCCCTCTCTCTCTCTCTCTCGCTCTTTCTCTCTCCCCCTCTCTTTCTCCCTCCCCCTCTGTCTCTCTGTCTCCCTCTCTCTCGCTCTCTCGCTCTCGTTCTTCCTCCCCTTCTGTCTCTCTCTGCCTCTCTCCCTCCCCCTCTGTCTCTCTCTCTGCCTCTCTCCCTCCCCCTCTGTCTCTCTCTCCTCCCCTCCACCAGAGAACAGTGATGAGACAGGAGTGATGGATAGTTTGCTGGAGGCGTTGCAGTCTGGAGCAGCGTTCAGAGACCGACGGAAGAGAGCACCCCGGCCCCGAGGTGAGACCTCTACAATAACTCCTATACCCTCTACAATAACTCCTATACCCTCTACAATAACTCCTATACCCCCTCACAATAACTCCTATACCCCCCTACAATAACTCCTATACCCCCCTACAATAACTCCTATACCCCCTTACAATAACTCCTATACCCCCCTACAATAACTCATATACCCCCCTACAATAACTCCTATACCCCGTCCCCGAGGTGAGACCTCTACAATAACTCCTATACCACCTCACAATAACTCCTATTCACAATAACTCCTATACCCCCTCACAATAACTCCTATACCCTCTACAATAACTCCTATACCCCCTCACAATAACTCCTATACCCCGTCCCCGAGGTGAGACCTCTACAATAACTCCTATACCACCTCACAATAACTCCTATTCACAATAACTCCTATACCCCCTCACAATAACTCCTATACCCTCTACAATAACTCCTATACCCCCTCACAATAACTTCTATACCCCGGCCCCGAGGTGAGACCTCTACAATAACTCCTATACCCTCTACAATAACTCCTATACCCCCTCACAATAACTCCTATACCCCGGCCCAGAGGTGAGACCTCTACAATAACTCCTATACCCTCTACAATAACTCCTATACCCCTTACAATATCTCCTATACCCGGCCCAGAGGTGAGACCTCTACAATAACTCCTATACCCCCTCACAATAACTCCTATACCCCTTACAATATCTCCTATACCCCGGCCCCGAGGTGAGACCTTCACAATAACTCCTATACCCCCTCACAATAACTCCTATACCCCCTCACAATAACTCCTATAAACCCTCTACAATAACTCCTATACCCCCTCACAATAACTCCTATAAACCCTTACAATAACTCCTATACCCCCTCACCATAACTCCTATACCCTCTTACAGTAACTCCTATACCCCCTTACAATAACTCCTATACCCCCTCACAATAACTCCTATACCCTCTTACAATAACTCAATACCCCCTTACAATAACTCCTATACCCTCTTACAATAACTCAATACCCCCTCACAATAACTCTATACCCCCTCACAATAACTCCTATACCCTCTCACAATAACTCTATACCCCCTCACAATAACTCTTATACCCCCTTACAATAACTCCTATACCCTCTTACAATAACTCCTATACCCCCCTACAATAACTCCTATACCCTCTTACAATAACTCCTATACCCCCCTACAATAACTCCTATAAACCCTTACAATAACTCCTATACCCTCTTACAATAACTCCTATACCCCCTCACAATAACTCCTATAAACCCTTACAATAACTCCTATACCCTCTTACAATAACTCATATACCCCCTCACAATAACTCTTATTCGGTTCATTATTATATTATAGTTATTACTGGTTCATTATTATATTATAGTTATTACTGGTTCATTATTATATTATAGTTATTACTGGTTCATTATTATATTATAGTTATTACTGGTTCATTATTATATTATAGTTATTACTGGTTCATTATTATATTATAGTTATTACTGGTTCATTATTATATTATAGTTATTACTGGTTCATTATTATATTATAGTTATTACTGGTTCATTATTATATTATAGTTATTACTGGTTCATTATTATAATATTATATTATAGTTATTACTGGTTCATTATTATATTATAGTTATTATTGGTTCATTATTATATTATAGTTATTACTGGTTCATTATTATATTAGTTATTACTGGTTCATTATTATATTATTATATTATAGTTATTACTGGTTCATTATTATATTATAGTTATTACTGGTTCAATATTATGTTATAGTTATTACTGGTTCATTATTATATTATTATATTATAGTTATTACTGGTTCATTATTATATTATAGTTATTATTGGTTCATTATTATATTATAGTTATTACTGGTTCATTATTATATTATAGTTATTACTGGTTCATTATTATAA